>NC_139999.1:23300796-23583398 GCF_964263955.1 Coregonus lavaretus | reverse complement strand
TCTTTGAGTCAACTACTCACCACATTTTAGGCACTGCAGTGCTAGCTAGCTGTAGCTTACGCTTTCAGTACTAGATTCATTCTCTGATCTATGATTGGGTGGACAACATGTCTGTTCATGCTGCAAGAGCTCTGATAGGTTGGAGGACATCCTCCGGAAGTTGTCATAATTACTGTGTTAGTCTATGGAAGGGGTTGAGAACCATGAGCCTCCTAGATTTTGTATTGAAGTCAATGTACCCAGAGGACAGAAGCTAGCTGTTCTCCGGCTACACTGGTGCTACCCTACAGAGTGCTGCTGTGGCTACTACAGACCTTCATTGCAAAACAATGTGCTTTAATCAATTATTTGGTGACGTGAATATATTTAGTATAGCTTTATCCAAAAATGATAACTTTTTTAATGTTTCACTATTTTGATTTTTATGAAATTCCCTGAGGAGGATGGTCGTCCCCTTCCGCCTCTGAGGAGCCTTCACTGCTAAACACAGTGCTGGTCAACAGACGTTGTGAGATTTGTACACTCCAGTGCTAATTCAAACACCCACCTGAGTAACCTCTGTGGTCTCTCCATGTATCAGTGTGTGAGCTGGCTATGGTCCCTGTTCTCCCCAGCAGCCCCAGTGCCCTATAATAGCCCCCTGCCCTCCTTGCCCCAGCCCCTTCATGGGATAAGGCCCAGGGGCATGACTGGCCATCTGCTCCCCTTCCTAGCTCCACTCTGGCGCAAAGCAGCCTCAGACATGGGGGGTTAGAGGTGAGAACATACACACACACACACACACACACCAAACACCCACAGGGAGACACTGACACAGAGATATCCCATAGGGTTTTGCATCTGCCATACTAGTGGAGGGCATGCACATTTTTATTCATTCAACAACTAGCTTGTTTACATACATAGATACTCACACATTTGGAAATACTGTCACACAAACAGCATCACCAAGAAAGCATTGAGGTTATGAGCACTAGTTTCCCGCCAAATCTCTTACTGTAAGATTGATATGATTCCTATGATGCTGAAGAGAGCACGTCAGTCCTCAGGCCTTTATCATCAAAGCGCATCCATCATAGCACTTCAAACAGGCGTTTAATGCCAGCCTGGGTTCAAAGAGCTGTTGTCCTCTGAGTGAGGGCTGTGACCTCTCTGGTTCTCACCACCCCTGGCTCCGTAAAGGTCAGCAGCCACGATCAGATGATTAGCCCCTCGCTGAGACCCAGCAGAGCAGGAGGAAGCTGCCCCTAGACACTGATCTCAAGTCATTTTGATGTTTCCACCCTAATGGTTAAGTTTGTAGGATTTAAGGAGAGTAAGCTGCTCCTAGATCTGTGCCTAGAGGGCAACCTTTACCCAAAGTTTTCATAGCGCTCTGTCACAGAGGCTAATGGAAGTGCAGCACCCCCTGAGGCCTGTAGGGGGCCTCTGGGGAGAGAAAATGGCAGAGCTCACGGCTGCAGCAGCAGGCTAGGGAAGATTAGGCTGGCTGTTTGGATTAAACTACCATTTAGACTCAGTTTAGCTCACCTAGCCTTAGTGTGTCCTGTGAAACAGACGGCAGGATGTGTGTTTGTGTGTATGTCTGTCTGTCTGTCTGCGTGCGTGTGTGTGTACCAGAGATAACGTTCCTGGTGTTACAGAGATGTCATCTGGATGGTGACAGCCCCCCCAGACGCTATAGCCCCAGGGGATCTGTCACAGTAGAGTATCTATTCTCACACACACACACACACACACACACACACACACACACACACACACACACACACACACACATACCCACACGCATACACACACACACACATACCCACACGCATACACACACACAGACAAACGGGTGGGGGTTGAGCTCGAGGTCTCCTGGGCAGTAGCAGGTGTTGGAGGCGTGAGAGGGGAGTGTTGGATAATTCTAATCCTATTGTGGAGCAGAGCTCGGACTCAGGGCTCAACCCCCATGTTGCCATGTAACCCCTCCCCTGTCGGGACCACATTGGCTGCCTGTGGACAGTAAGCCGCCCGTGAGTAATGACTGGTCTGAGATCAGGTCAACCAACCTTGAGCCTGACTCTAAACACACAGGATAATTACTGGGGAATGATCCAGGAGCTGTTACTAGACAGAGAGAGTGACAGGTCACTGCTCCTCTGGCTTGTTAGTGCAGACAGGACAGGGGAGTCCTCCCTCTCCCTTCTCTCCTACCTCTACTCCTCCTCTCTTCTCCTCCCTCCCTCTCTCCGTCCACTAGTCTGGTTCAGTAGCAGCATGTAGACGCTGCCTGCTAAGGCTGTTCTGTCTCTCTTCTCCTCCGCTCCTCTCTCATCTCTCTAGGATGACCAGTTTCTGCAATCTACTCTGCATAAAATACAGGTAGGAGTAGGACCACACACACACATACAGACACTCATATATACACATTTACACTCAGTCAGTAACTTTACTCTCTATTTGGTAGATAGCCTCTGGCTCAAGCTCAGATATGCTCCTCTCTCTTACGGAGATTATTTATCTCCCTTTTCTCACCTCTTTTTTAAGGAGTGAAGTTCATGACAGGCTTATTAGTCTGGAGTGCTGTCATTGAGAAATAAATAAGCAACGCTAGTTTTTCTTTCACTTTGATATTTTTAAATAGAGGAACAGGTTTTGACTGTTAACATTGTTTCCATATTGTAGCTGTTATCTCTCTTAGAGGAGAGCTCTTTGCTGAAGCGTACAGTGTAATATGTTTATTACAGTACACTTCCCTAAAGGTATGTGCTTAGTCTAGAGCTGGCTGTCTTTTCAGACACACCTCCATTTAGCTTTACATAGCCTGCGCTTGCAGCTGTGTCCGTGTGTACTTTGCCCTGTTGATCTTCGTTTGGCCACAGACTAGCCCTTGATCATGACTCTCAGTTCCATTACATGACATATAAGAGTTATTGGACAAAGGCATCTTCTGTACAGGGGAGTTTTGTTAAGAGCCCCGACGCTCAGTCTGAACATTAGCACGCATCGCTTGTGGTTCGGTTTTGGAAGCATAACAAACTTATCTTTCATATCAGTGAGAAAGAATACAAATATATATATTAAATTGATACACACCTTTACAGGGTTAGGGTTCCCACACGGCCTTATTTCCATGTTACAGCGCTTGTTTACGGAAAACAGACGGAAGACACATTCAAGTCCGTCTTTGGTTTACACACAGGTGTTTGGAGACGCAGAAAGCTAATTAGCACAGGTAGTCCAAACTTGTGCTAATTAGTTATCTACATCTCCAAACACCTGTGTGTAAACCAAAGACGGACACCACAAATGTGTTGTCACTGAAAAATACTGTCGGCTGCAACTGTGTTAAAATACTGTGCAGTAAGCATTTATTTTGCATTTGTGAAATCATTTTGATGTGCTATGAAAGTAGAGGGATTTATGTTTCTAGAACCGTACTGCAATTGAGAATCGATGTACGTTTAGATGGAGTATTTGGCTGTTTTGGCTTTCGCCCTTTAAATAGAACATGTAAGGTCCTTGGACTGTAAGGATTAACATTAGGCTCCTTTAGTCCATTATTGGGCTAGCCACAGACATACAGTATGTCTCTGCTTCATAGCTCAAACTGAAAACGAATGGATTCTGATCCTCATAGGTTTTATGTGAGTCTTAACTCTGATGGTGTGTGAGCTGTGAGAGTGTGTGGTTGTGACTGCGTGTTTATGCTAATGTTCGCCTGCTCTGGAGGAGTTCAAAGTACACCTTGATCCTGTCATGTGTCTCCAGTGCCATCTGTGTTTACTTTGGGGGAGATTGTCACCTGTGGCGTTGCTGATGACAGCGCTGAAACATTATTCTCAGGGCTAATGTGCCACTGACTGACTGACTGACTGACTCTCTCTCTCTCTCTCTCTCTCTCTCTCTCTCTCTCTCTCTCTCTCTCTCTCTCTCTCTCTCTCTCTCTCTCTCTCTCTCTCTCTCTCTCTCTCTCTCTCTCTCTCTCTCTCTCTCTCTCTCTCTCTCTCTCTCTCTCTCTCTCTCTCTCTCTCTCTCTCTCTCTCTCTCTCTCTCTCTCAGGAGGTGTTTTCAGACGGCTCATTTCTACGTGGAGGACAGTAGTTCTCCCAGAGTGGTGCCCAATGACAGCATCCCTGTCATCCCCATCCCAGGTAAGCACCAATCAGAGCATTGCTTCTGCCCCCATAGTACTCCAGAAGGAGGTTTAAATCCTTGTCATGAATGGGTGAGTTGATTGCAGCAAAATGGCGCCTTTGCTCTGAAGTTGACCAAACGTTCACTTTCTGGCTGTGGTCAATGTAATAATGCACAGTCAGGGTCAAGCGGAGTAGCCTTGTCCCATAGGTCTGCTCCTCTCTGTTTCCACTGGAATCCTACAGGCACCGATCATGTACAACCTGTACAGACACATCACACACATACAGTAGACACCATATGAGACTGCATATGACCGTTCTCCTCACGAGACCACTATTTCATCATCCATCCACCTCTGTGTGCTCTGTTTAAGAGTAAACGAACAGTTCAACCAAAGATGATATTTTTCTAAAGGCGCTGTACTTGATTTATAGTGTGTGCATTGAGTTTCATGTATGCTAGAAATGTGTTCATTTGTATTGATTAGATATTATTGATCCCCAAAGGGAAGTTATTTTTGCCACCAGCAGCAGACACAGACATGCATTATAGATACATAGGCATACATTTCAACACAGAAATCGACATTAGATTTTTCCTAGAGATGATCTTGAAAAGTGTTTAAATTGCTAAAGGGGAGGAGAGCTGAGATGTCTCTTAATATTGAACATTTTACTTCCCCTGATTACTTTAACCACTCTTCAGATGGGAAAATCCATACACATAGATTTTTCCATGAAGATCTAATGTGAGATCAAGGTCTGAGCCATTGCATTAGCAGCCTACATTGATGTTTGACCACCAGTGTTATCATCTGTGAATGCTGTTCAAGTGTTAACACTTGAGAGGAGAGGGAGAGCCTGACACTGTGAGGCAGGATTCACTCAGCCATGGTTTCAGTGGGCTGTTGCTTGGCGATGAAAGTGCCAGTGGCCTCAGGTGGTTGGTTTGTTGGGGTGCATGTGTGTGATCAGTATTTATAAGATCAGTGTTCCAAGAGATACCCTTAGCTGGTGTTGTTTTGCTAGAACACACTATTCCATCATAATCATGTGATGTGTGTGTGTGTGTACAGGTGTGTGTTTGTACTCACTAGTGTTTCCCTGTTGGCATTGGTTTTGTGCTCTGTGCTTACTGGTTCAGCCCAAATGTTAAAGGAGGGTGGAAGGGGAGGGGATAGAGGAGGGCTGGATCTCTCTCTCACTCTGTCCAGCCAGTGGATCAAACCTAAAAGTCATGGAGATTGACCCTCAAAGACCCACTCTTCCATATCTAACATCTCCCCTCATATCCAAGATTTTCCCCCAGCGTCCAAATCCATTTGGACTGACTGAGTGTCCTTCACAATGGGCCTTGGCACAGAGAGCTGTGTCCGATGTGCCTATTTAAACCAATGGCACAGCACTTCCCAGCACAGGGACAGGGCAGGCTTATAAAGTGGGCCCCATTTGACATCTCTCCTCCTCCTCCTTAAAAGGGTTTTAACTTTGAGAACTGACTTCAGTACTCTACATTCTCCCCAGCAGATTGTAACTCCTTGCCAGGTATCAAAAGGTATGTGGCTTATGAGACTTTATACCATGGCATTGTTGAATACTTGTTTCTTTATACCAGGGCATTCTGGAGTGTGCATTATTTCCCTATAACGCACTGTATATTTGCATGGTAGAATTCAATGGCTATAGTTCATTCTTACATGTTCTATGTTTGAGCTGCTTTTGAAAGCAAAAGACGAATTGAAAACATTATTGGCATTGTTGAGTTAGATTTTAATAATGGCAAGCTAGGACTGATGGTTTGGTTAGCCACACTAACAAGTCTGTTTGTTTGGTTACCACGGCAACTACTGTAGCTATCTAGTAAACTTGCTAGCTACAGTGGGGAAAAAAGTATTTAGTCAGCCACCAATTGTGCAAGTTCTCCCACTTAAAAAGATGAGTGAGGCCTGTAATTTTCATCATAGGTACACGTCAACTATGACAGACAAAATGAGATTTTTTTTCTCCAGAAAATCACATTGTAGGATTTTTAATGAATTTATTTGCAAATTATGGTGGAAAATAAGTATTTGGTCAATAACAAAAGTTTCTCAATACTTTGTTATATACCCTTTGTTGGCAATGACACAGGTCAAATGTTTTCTGTAAGTCTTCCCAAGGTTTTCACACTGTTGCTGGTATTTTGGCCCATTCCTCCATGCAGATCTCCTCTAGAGCAGTGATGTTTTGGGGCTGTCGCTGGGCAACACGGACTTTCAACTCCCTCCAAAGATTTTCTATGGGGTTGAGATCTGGAGACTGGCTAGGCCATTCCAGGACCTTGAAATGCTTCTTACGAAGCCACTCCTTCATTGCCCGGGCGGTGTGTTTGGAATCATTGTCATGCTGAAAGACCCAGCCACGTTTCATCTTCAATGCCCTTGCTGATGGGAAGGAGGTTTTCACTCAAAATCTCACGATACATGGCCCCATTCATTCTTTCCTTTACACGGATCAGTCGTCCTGGTCCCTTTGCAGAAAAACAGCCCCAAAGCATGATGTTTCCACCCCCATGCTTCACAGTAGGTATGGTGTTCTTTGGATGCAACTCAGCATTCTTTGTCCTCCAAACACGACGAGTTGAGTTTTTACCAAAAAGTTATATTTTGGTTTCATCTGACCATATGACATTCTCCCAATCCTCTTCTGGATCATCCAAATGCACTCTAGCAAACTTCAGACGGGCCTGGACATGTACTGGCTTAAGCAGGGGGACACGTCTGGCACTGCAGGATTTGAGTCCCTGGCGGCGTAGTGTGTTACTGATGGTAGGCTTTGTTACTTTGGTCCCAGCTCTCTGCAGGTCATTCACTAGGTCCCCCCGTGTGGTTCTGGGATTTTTGCTCACCGTTCTTATGATCATTTTGACCCCACGGGGTGAGATCTTGCGTGGAGCCCCAGATCGAGGGAGATTATCAGTGGTCTTGTATGTCTTCCATTTCCTAATAATTGCTCCCACAGTTGATTTCTTCAAACCAAGCTGCTTACCTATTGCAGATTCAGTCTTCCCAGCCTGGTGCAGGTCTACAATTTTGTTTCTGGTGTCCTTTGACAGCTCTTTGGTCTTGGCCATAGTGGAGTTTGGAGTGTGACTGTTTGAGGTTGTGGACAGGTGTCTTTTATACTGATAACAAGTTCAAACAGGTGCCATTAATACAGGTAACGAGTGGAGGACAGAGGAGCCTCTTGAAGAAGAAGTTACAGGTCTGTGAGAGCCAGAAATCTTGCTTGTTTGTAGGTGACCAAATACTTATTTTCCACCATAATTTGCAAATAAATTCATTAAAAATCCTACAATGTGATTTTCTGGAGAATTTTTTTTCTCAATTTGTCTGTCATAGTTGACGTGTACCTATGATGAAAATTACAGGCCTCTCTCATCTTTTTAAGTGGGAGAACTTGCACAATTGGTGGCTGACTAAATACTTTTTTTCCCCCACTGTACTTCAGTGGATGTTGAACACATTTCTACAGGAAAATGAACACATTTCTAGTGGCAAATGTGTTATTATAGCCATAGTATAAAGGGGATAATCAACTCGGGGCTCTATGCGTTCTATGGAAAATAATGCAACTCCGTGGAAGGGGTCGTTCATTATTTTCCATAGAACGCATAGCCCCTTGTTGATTATCCCTTACATATTGACTATGATGTAAGACAATGTTTCTAGAATAGCCTAATGTTGATTGGAGTGTTGTTTGCAGATTGTTATTTATCTTGATCTGAGGTTTGGAGGACTGAAATAGGCATACTTTTTCTTAAAGGTCCAATACAGCCGTTTTTATCTCAATATCAGATAATTTCTTTATTTCAATATCATATTATTTATGGGTAACAATTAAGTACCTTACTGTGATTGTTTTCAATTAAACTGGTCAAAAAGAAACTAATAGCTTCTTAGCAAAGGGCAATTTCTCAAGCAAGAATTTTGCTAGGACTGTCTGGGAGTGGGAAGGGGAAAACTGAAAATTAGCTGTTATTGGCAGAGAGGTTTAGAACTCTCTTTCTTATGGGTCTATTAACTAATTTACTGCATGGTGATGTCACCATGGAAGGCCAAAACTCCATCCCACCCAAACAGGCTGACATTTCAGGCGATCTTACACTAAATGGAGTGGCTGCGATTCCAGATTTTCTGGACACCCGATTTACCATGGCAAAAAATACAGAGATTTCTGCGCATGTCAGGATTCTTTTTACGTAGCTGCTGCTCAGTGCACACTTCATGTTGTAGAGAAAGGACATGGTCGACATGTTCCAACTATTGCATTCCATAGGCTGTTAAGCATAAGCGCGATTTCATGTCCTTTTTTCAGGAGGGAAGTTAGGCTACATGCAGCTATTTACATGTTGTACACAAAATACATGATCAACATGTTTGTATAAACTCGCAGATAGTTTTTTGCACCAATGCAAAACTCAAGTGGGGAGTTACATGCAGCTATCTAGGCAGCATATCAAATACAAACAAGACACAGACACAGTCTAATTAGACATTTAATGTAAATTTTTCATCATCATTGCAAACAGACAGGCAGTCAGTCAAAGTAGTAGTAGTATTTTTCAGCAACTCTGTGTAGTGGCTATGATATGGCAGCAACTACAAAGATTAGCCTACATCAAAACGCTGATTGTTTTTGCTCCAATGCAATGTGTAGGGACGGTGTCCTGTTTGCAGCTGCAATATCTGTTACAACAGACAGAGAAGGTTGTAGCCTTCATAATGGCCTTGAATGTTCGTTCAAATCGCCGCATGGTTTTTATTTCAGCTGTCCAGAAATATGAGGCAGAGACATAGGCTACGTCATCATGGTTCAGAAGAGGGTGAGTGAAGAGAGAAATGTGAAGGGAGGTGGAGTGTGAGCAGCAGCTACATAGATTTTGTTTTTGCGTAAAATAACACATGCGCAGAACCTGATCCAGATCAGTGGCTTTGAGAAAGAGGTTTCCAGAGGGGTGTGGGCGAAAACTCTGTGTGCAAATATATATATAAAACACGTTTAAAATCACAGAAATCACGTTTTTGACTGCACTGGGCCTTTAAAATAGATTAATTTGTGCAGTATGGAGCTAAAGATTACTAGTTGATTCCGCTCAGATAGAGCTGTGAAAACAGTGGACTGAATCATACTGTGTTGCCATGACTCAGTGTGTGTATAGGGCATCTAAGGCAGAGAGTTCTGAGGCCCAGTGGGAGAACGAGCAGCAGTGAGGGGAGAGCCATATGTGACCATAATGACAAACCTGCTTCTCACAGCGCTAATTGTCTCAACTGACACCCCCCACCACCACCACCATCACCTCTCTAAGCCTCTCTCTCTCTCTCCCTGGGGATTTGAAACCTTATGACAAAACGACCACAAGATAAACACCTCGCACACGTAATTACCAGAGACATACCACACACCACAGTGTATTTCCAACAACCATTTTCAAAGCCAGTTATGTCTAATGCATTTTTCATGAAACTGTTTGACAATTTCAACCTCCTCCTTTTATCTCCATATGCTGTGTTTACTGTAAGGATATGATTAGTGGCATTTGCATGCATAAATATTCCTCTCTGCCTTGTGTGCGTCAATATTTAATGAGAAGGACACAGAAGGGGTAAATAGAAGGATTTGGTGCGTTCAACAGGCACTGTAGTTACAGTGAGGGAAAAAAGTATTTGATCCCCTGCTGATTTTGTACATTTGCCCACTGACAAAGACATGATCAGTCTATAATTTTAATGGTAGGTTTATTTGAACAGTGAGAGACAGAATAACAACAAAATAATCCAGAAAAACGCATGTCAAAAATGTTATAAATTGATTTGCATTTTAATGAGGGAAATAAGTATTTGACCCCTCTGCAAAACATGACTTAGTACTTGGTGGAAAAACCCTTGTTGGCAATCACAGAGGTCAGACGTTTCTTGTAGTTAGCCACCAGGTTTGCACACATCTCAGGAGGGATTTTGTCCCACTCCTCTTTACAGATCTTCTCCAAGTCATTAAGGTTTCGAGGCTGACGTTTGGCAACTCGAACCTTCAGCTCCCTCCATAGATTTTCTATGGGATTATGGTCTGGAAACTGGCTAGGCCACTCCAGGACCTTAATGTGCTTCTTTTTGAGCCACTCCTTTGTTGCCTTGGCCGTGTGTTTTGGGTCATTGTCATGCTGGAATACCCATCCTCGACCCATTTTCAATGCCCTGGCTGAGGGAAGGAGGTTCTCACCCAAGATTTGACGGTACATGGCCCCGTCCATCGTTCCCTTTGATGCGGTGAAGTTGTCCTGTCCCCTTAGCAGAAAAACACCCCCAAAGCATAATGTTTCCACCGCCATGTTTGACGGTGGGTATGGTGTTCTTGGGGTCATAGGCAGCATTCATCCTCCTCCAAACACGGCGAATTGAGTTGATGCCAAAGAGCTCGATTTTGGTCTCATCTGACCACAACACTTTCAACCAGTTCTCCACTGAATCATTCAGATGTTCATTGGCAAACGTCAGACGGGCCTGTTTATGTGCTTTCTTGAGCAGGGGGACCTTGCGGGTGCTGCAGGATTTCAGTCCTTCACGGCGTAGTGTGTTACCAATTGTTTTCTTGGTGACTATGGTCCCAGCTGCCTTGAGATCATTGACAAGATCCTCCCGTGTAGTTCTGGGCTGATTCCTCACCGTTCTCATGATCATTGCAACTCCACGAGGTGAGATCTTGCATGGAGCCCAGGCCAAGGGAGATTGACAGGTCTTTTGTGTTTCTTCCATTTGCGAATAATCGCACCAACTGTTGTCACCTTCTCACTAAGCTGCTTGGCGATGGTCTTGTAGCCCATTCCAGCCTTGTGTAGGTCTACAATCTTGTCCCATTGGTCTTGGCCATGGTGGAGAGTTTGGAATCTGATTGATTGATTGCTTCTGTGGACAGGTGTCTTTTATACAGGTAACAAGCTGAGATTAGGAGCACTCCCTTTAAGAGTGTGCTCCTAATCTCAGCTCGTTACCTGTATAAAAGACACCTGGGAGCCAGAAATCTTTCTGATTGAGAGGGGGTCAAATACTTATTTCCCTCATTAAAACGCAAATCAATTTATAACATTTTTGACATGCGTTTTTCTGGATTTCTTTGTTGTTATTCTGTCTCTCACTGTTCAAATAAACCTACCATTAAAATTATAGACTGATCATTTCTTTGTCAGTGGGCAAACGTACAAAATCAGCAGGGGATCAAATACTTTTTTCCCTCACTGTAACAGCATGTCCTATGAAGTACCATTTATCATTTGGGCAAATATCTAAAAGTACAGGCTGCCATTTCCCTTAGGTTGGCTCTATGAAACATTCACTGTGTGTGTGCGTGTGTGTATGTGCGCGTGCGAGTAAAGTATACATTTGTGAGTAAGTGTGTGCGACGTGCGTACAGTAGGCATTCGTACACGTGTTTGAGTGTGTGATTTCCCCTGTGGTGCCTGTGGATTAAGCGTTTGTTCAGCTCAGCTCTCCTTATATCTCACTAAATGAGCATTTTGAGTGGTTCCCACAGGCACAGTTAGGACAGAACATACACCAAGATGAGATCTGTCCCTCTCATCACTCCCCACCATCATATTCTTCTCCCCTTTGCTATCTTTACCCCTTTTGTGGATGGAACCAGGACCAGATTGAGACTGTGAATCATTAATGACTGCTTGAGATGAAAGCTGTGAACTTACTTCACCTATACGAAACATAAGCTGATGGACATGAATAACCCATGCTTTTTGTCTTGGTGAAATATTTAACATGGGATTGTGATAGAGTGGAAGAGCAGACGGCGCCGCCTTCACTTTCACCTCTCTCATTCGTTTTGCTGTAACTTCCTGCTGCATTCCTGCATGTGTTGCATCACTCTGTCTTTTTAAGACAGATATTCAACAGGCATTACAGGTTGCAGAGATCCTAGAGATGGTGTAGAGAGATATTGTACAGAGATAGCTTAGAGAGATAGTGTAGAGAGGGTTGGTTTATACATTGTACTGTACATTAAACGTGTTGTTATCTTGAGTACGTACATGTACCTCAGTTCCTCTGCTACATTGCCCCAGGTCTTCCCTAGACACAAATGTGTGCCGAACTCAAACTGTTTGTGTGTATGACTGTGCGTTTTTGACTAAGTGTCTAATTCTATGGTCTTGTCTCCCTTACAGATGACATGGAGGCCATCCCTGTCAAGCAGTTCATCAAACACATCTCAGAGCTCTACTCCAACAACCAGCATGGCTTCTCAGAGGACTTTGAGGTAAAGAACTGCTGCGGTCTTTGTTGCTGTAATATAGCAGTGTTAACTCTTAACCCCACGATAGACTGGCTGGAGTTGGACTAGCATAGCATCCCAGCCAGGTGGGTTAGAATCAGAGTTAGGCAGGTGGCCTAGCTCTAACCACTTATTGACTTGCTATGTTCATGTGTGTGAGGGCAGTATGTGTGTCTGTGTGCGTGTGCGTGCTTGTGTGTGTGGGGCATTTAACCTTCCCAAGTTCTCTCACGTCACCCCGCTCCTCCGCACACTCCACTGGCTTCCAGTTGAAGCTCGCATCTGCTACAAGACCATGGTGCTTGCCTACGGAGCTGTGAGGGGAACGGCACCTCCGTACCTTCAGGCTCTGATCAGTCCCTACACCCAAACGAGGGCATTGCGTTCATCCACCTCTGGCTTGCTGGCTCCCCTACCTCTGCGGAAGCACAGTTTCCGCTCAGCCCAGTCAAAACTGTTCGCTGCTCTGGCACCCCAATGGTGGAACAAGCTCCGTCACGACGCCAGGACAGCGGAGTCACTCACCACCTTCCGGAGACATTTGAAACCCCACCTCTTTAAGGAATACCTGGGATAGGATAAAGTAATCCTTCTACCCCCCCTTACCCCACCCCCCCAAAAAATAAATTAAAAAACAACATTAAAGTGGTTGTCCCACTGGCTATAAGGTGAATGCACCAATTTGTAAGTCGCTCTGGATAAGAGCGTCTGCTAAATGATGTAAATGTAATAGTGCTGTTAATGGTCTTGGAGCAGATGGTGTACGAGAGGCCTGGTAGCTGATTTAGACCTGTGTCTCCTGACTGGGCCGGCTGACTGAGAGAGAGAGCAGATCAGGCTGGAAACCTGACTGTCACATGTCCACTACACTGCCTTACTAAACCAATATTGACCTTGTGTTGTGTGTGGATCAGAGACGGAGGATGTAAGATCAGTAATGCTTTGTGCCTGGGTGATAGCCCTTAGGACAGCCATGTTTCATTCAGAGTAAAATACATCTGAGGGCTCAGTCAGTGATCCTATGACTTATTTTGAGGGGGATTTTGATCACATGCTAGCAGCTATATGTGCTGTAAATACCTCTCCTATTTCTATCGCTGTGGTTTGAGAAACCCACTCTGCTTCCCTCTTTATCCCACCCTTACTTTTTCAGCCCTTAGCAAACCTCTCAGAATTTCTTAGTGACACCTCCCAACAAGGATGGGGGAACTGTACTGCACTGAGCCCTCTTAATGAGTTTCCTCATGGGGCTAGAAAAACTGCTGCCCCCCCACCCCCACCACCACCCCTTGTTGTCCAGGCCAGTGTGATGGACACTTGGAAGTGGCTTAAGGTTTAAGGGGGGGCCCCTCTCCTGGGTGAATGGAGTGCTCTGTGCACTCCACAGCTCTTTATTCTGCCCCAGAAAGGCGGCAGGAGAAAGGGGGAAGGCAGCGGAGCGAAACCCCTTTGGCTGGAGCGTCCTCTGGCCCTGACAAGTGGCTTTGTCCCGCCGGGCCCCAGGGAGACGTGGGTAGGGTGCGTAAAGACAGGGGGAGAGGCTGGGGAATGGGTTTGGCTGGGCTTGGATAGCTGGGCACTGTGCAATGGGAATCTTGGGAGCGGGGGGGAGAAGAAGGCTGGAATGCATGCTGCATACAGATAGAGTTACAGGGAGAATATAGTGAAATATTCAGAGGACATGTTAGTTACATGACATGACTTAGGTCTTGGTGGCTAATATTTCCATTTGTGTCATGTCTCATAGATTTACTACTGTAGTTCCTGGAAAATAACTCTCTGTACCCTGATGCCTCTCACACCATATAGACAGAAAGGGTTCTGGGGTTATTTATAAATACCTTCTTGTCATTCTAATGTCTACATATGTCAACCATGGTTGAATTCTCCCTGGTGTTGGATAGAGATCTGCTAATTTTTTGTATCTCATTCTGTAATGCCACTACTCTCATTGGCATACACACTGTAATTGGAGCCAGTGGGCAGCTGTGTCCGTGTTCCGTGTGTGTGTGTCTGTGTGTGTGTGTCTGCTGTGTGTGTACTGCATGTATAAGCCATCTGGTGGTCACATCAGCCAGTGGCTTTAGTCAGTATGTACCCTGGCTCACTGTCCCCAATCCCTCACAACTTGATCCCAGCACTCAGTTCTTACCCCCCTACACCCCACCTCCACAGTCACCCATCCCTTATATATATATCCGACTTGAATGAGGGGTCTGAATTCTTCCGTTGTGCCCAGAATAAATGAGTATTCCTGTTTGTACCATGGAGAGAGACATCTATTAAAGCTATAACAAGGTTGTTGATCTGTAAATCCTTAGAGGAAATGACCGAGGGGCTAAAGCCAGACTGAAGACCATGGTCAGCCATACTTTGTGTTGCTAGATGGCCAGATAACAGTTGTTGATTTGTCATAAAACATTGACATGTACTGGTTGTTATGAGACTACACTGACTGAGAGTAGAATGGGCATGTGTTCTCTGGTTTCCTGATTGTATCGAGACACACAAAGAACGCAAGCATATTTGGCATGTTTTCTGCCATGGCTTTAAAGGACGGTTGATAAAAGTGATACATGAAGCTTCTCAATGGATGGCATACTTTATGGTTCCACTGGAAGTGGAAGGATGTTGTGAGAGCAGCGGAGGTTTGGGAAGATTGCGTGATGGTTAGCTTAATGTGTGACAGCACTAAAGGGGAGAGGGCCAGGGTTGGGCTCAATTCGAATTGAAGGCAGTCTATTAAGGAAGTAAACTAAAACGACAATTCAATAATAGAAAAGGGGCATTTATTTTCGATGACTTCTCAATAAACTGAAAACTAAGAAGCTATTAATTTCAGAAGTTTGAAAATGTCTGAATTTTAAATTCAAATCACTTCTTGAATTGACTGCCTTCAATTCGAATTGAGCCCAACCCTGGAGAGAGCGTGTCAACTTCTGCTCAGAGAGAGAGTGAGGAAGACAGGGAGGGAGACAGCTGCCCTGTGTCTGTCACTATGTCGACCGCATTCTGACAGCGAAAAATTGCTTAGATGTCACCAGAAATGCCCCTATAACTGTCAAAACCTCTCTTTTCACCCCGTTCCAAAATGTCACCCTTGGTGTGTGTCTCTCTCGCTCCCACAGGAGGTGCAGCGATGCACGGTGGACATGAAGATCACGTCGGAGCACTCCAACCATCCAGACAACAAGCACAAGAACAGATACATCAACATCGTGGCCTGTGAGTAGTGCACACCACACATCACAATACAGGACCATGACAGGCTGTCAGACCACTGCACTGATGCTTCATGTCATACAGATCCTGCTTGTCAGAGTACAGCTCTCATCATCTAGGCTACTGGTGTCTTCAGAGCTAACAGAATATGTAGTGCGGGGAATGTGACACACACACAGCTAACTATCCCTGTCTCTCCTCCAGACGACCACAGTCGGGTGAAGCTACGGCCTTTAGCTGGGAAGGACTCCAAACACAGTGACTATATCAATGCCAATTACGTAGATGTGAGTGTTGATTGGAGTATCTATTTTGGGCCATTTGGTCTGGTCTTGTGAGTGTGTATTTGTGAGAATGAGTTTGTGTTCTGTGTATTGTAGGCGTGTGTGTACAATATGTGTTATGTATTGTACAAAGCATGACAATGTCTTTGAATAATGTGTTGTTCATGTTCTCTGACCTTGTTTTCCTGTGTATGGTAGGGCTATAACAAGCCCAAGGCATACATCGCGGCCCAGGGCCCGCTCAAGTCCACCTTCGAGGACTTCTGGAGGATGGTGTGGGAACAGAACAGTGGCATCATCGTCATGATCACCAATCTGGTGGAGAAAGGAAGGGTATATACACTACAATTAAATTCAATTCAATTCAATAGATCCTTTTAGTAATCATATAATAACCTTTTGTTTTTTTTGTGACACATTGAAACAAGCATCCCTAACCATGTGTGGTGTGTCTCTGCAGAGAAAATGTGATCAGTACTGGCCCACAGAGAACAGCGAGGAGTATGGGAACATCGTGGTCACGCTAAAGAGCACCAAAGTGCACGCCTGCTACACGCTACGACGCTTCACTGTGCGCAACACAAAAGTAAAAAAGGTCAGTGACAGTGTTATAAGTCTAGAGTGTTATAGGTCTAGAGTGTTATAGGTCTAGAGTGTTATAGGTCTAGAGTGTTATAGGTCTAGAGTGTTATAGGTCTAGAGTGTTATAGGTCTAGAGTGTTACAGGTCTAGAGTGTTATAGGTCTAGAGTGTTATAGGTCTAGAGTGTTATAGGTCTAGAGTGTTATTGGTCTAGAGTGTTATTGGTCTAGAGTGTTATTGGTCTCTTTGTTATTGGTCTAGAGTGGTATAGGTCTAGAGTGGTATAGGTCTAGAGTGTTATAGGTCTAGAGTGTTATAGGTCTAGAGTGTTATAGGTCTAGAGTGTTATAGGTCTAGAGTGTTATTGGTCTAGAGTGTTATTGGTCTAGAGTGTTATAGGTCTAGAGTGTTATTGGTCTAGAGTGTTATTGGTCTAGAGTGTTATTGGTCTCTTTGTTATTGGTCTCTTTGTTATTGGTCTAGAGTGTTATAGGTCTAGAGTGTTATAGGTCTAGAGTGTTACAGGTCTAGAGTGTTACAGGTCTAGAGTGTTACAGGTCAAGAGTGTTACAGGTCTAGAGTGTTACAGGTCTAGAGTGTTATAGGTCTAGAGTGTTATAGGTCTAGAGTGTTATTGGTCTAGAGTGTTATTGGTCTAGAGTGTTATTGGTCTAGAGTGTTACAGGTCTAGAGTGTTACAGGTCTAGAGTGTTACAGGTCTAGAGTGTTACAGGTCTAGAGTGTTACAGGTCTAGAGTGTTATAGGTCTAGAGTGTTATAGGTCTAGAGTGTTATAGGTCTAGTGCCACTAGAGATCCTGGTTCGAATCCAGGCTCTGTCGCAGCCGGCCGCGACCGGGAGACTCATGGGCGGCGCACAATTGGCCCAGCGTCGTCCAGGGTAGGGGAGGGAATGGCCGGCAGGGATGTAGCTCAGTTGATAGAGCATGGCGTTTGCAACGCCAGGGTTGTGGGTTCGATTCCCACGGGGGGCCAGTATAAAAAAATATATATATGTATTCACTAACTGTAAGTCGCTCTGGATAAGAGTGTCTGCTAAATGACTAAAATGTAAATGTAAATTTTATAGGTCTAGAGTGTTATAGGTCTAGAGTGTTATTGGTCTAGAGTGTTATTGGTCTAGAATGTTATTGGTCTAGAGTGTTATAGGTCTCTTTGTTATTGGTCTAGAGTGTTATTGGTCTAGAGTGTTATTGGTCTAGAGTGTTATTGGTCTAGAGTGTAATTGGTCTAGAGTGTTATTGGTCTAGAGTGTTATTGGTCTAGAGTGTTATTGGTCTAGAGTGTTATTGGTCTAGAGTGTTATTGGTCTAGAGTGTTATTGGTCTAGAGTGTTATAGGTCTCTTTGTTATAGGTCTAGAGTGTTATAGGTCTAGAGTGTTATATGTCTAGAGTGTTATAGGTCTAGAGTGTTATAGGTCTAGAGTGTTATAGGTCTAGAGTGTTATAGGTCTAGAGTGTTATAGGTCTAGAGTGTTATAGGTCTAGAGTGTTATAGGTCTAGAGTGTTATAGGTCTAGAGTGTTACAGGTCTAGAGTGTTACAGGTCTAGAGTGTTACAGGTCTAGAGTGTTACAGGTCTAGAGTGTTACAGGTCTAGAGTGTTACAGGTCTAGAGTGTTACAGGTCTAGAGTGTTATAGGTCTAGAGTGTTATAGGTCTAGAGTGTTATAGGTCTAGAGTGTTATAGGTCTAGAGTGTTATAGGTCTAGAGTGTTATAGGTCTAGAGTGTTATAGGTCTAGAGTGTTATAGGTCTAGAGTGTTATAGGTCTAGAGTGTTATAGGTCTAGAGTGTTATAGGTCTAGAGTGTTATAGGTCTAGAGTGTTACAGGTCTAGAGTGTTACAGGTCTAGAGTGTTAAAAATGTATGCACACCTGACTGTAAGTCGCTTTGGATAAAAGTGTCTGCTAAATGGCATATTATATTATTATATTATTACAGGTCTAGAGTGTTACAGGACTACAGTCTTATTGATCTCCATACCTGTCTTCTCAGGTGATCCTGTTCTATTGGTCTCAGTGTTATTGAACAGTGACTAACATGATATCTCATCTACTTCTCATCATGTAGAAAGATACTAATCAAAGAGAGAAAAACCAATCTCCCTCCTTCCTCCCTCCCTCTCTCCAAGGGTCAGAAAGGGAACCCTAAGGGGCGTCAGAGTGAGAGAACGGTGGTGCAGTACCACTATACCCAGTGGCCTGACATGGGCGTCCCTGAGTACACCCTGCCCGTGCTCACCTTCGTCAGGAGGTCCTCTGCCGCCCAGACCCCGGAGATGGGCCCTATGCTAGTCCACTGCAGGTACTGTCACTGTGCTGCTCAGGGGTTCTTATGGGAGAAGACTTACTAAGTCTTAGTTAGCAGGGTGCACATTTTGCAAACTGTGTATTCAAGCATGAGAGAGAGTAAGAACAAAAGGGAAAATTAAGTTTGAGAACTAATGAGCCCAATTTCTTTTAAATATTAGACAGTTTCATGATTTACTGTAGTTTAGTTTCTTATTTATGTTCACCTCTGAAACATCTGTTGTGGTGCCAAAGCTTGGTACATATGTGTTTCAGCCAATAAATGGGTATGATTTGGCACAGCTGAGATGAAAAAGTATGCCCTCTACATGCAGTGCTGAGAGTGACCTGGCATAGAGCCATGTTATAATATGCACAGCAGTCTGAAATATACACTATAATTTTCCCTACAGCTACTCTGCACTTCCTTTGTTACCTGAGAGAAAGGGATCCCAGCCGTGGTTAGCTAAGCGTGTGTTTAAGGCAGGGAAATGGACTGTAATTGTCCAGTGAAAGTTCCCTCCTCGGTAATGAGAGTAATGGTCTCTAATGTCATCTGTCCAGCGCTGTGAGATAATGACCCTTCACAGGCAGAGCCTGCTGTGTCTACACACTCAAATATACAGCTCTGCCACACACACACACACACACACACCACAGGTCCTCAAGCCAGGCTCATTACTGTGTCTGTGACCTGGGTGGACCTTGTCTCACACTGTCATTGCTGCAAACTGGCTTCTCTCATGCTGAACACGGATTTCTGTTAATGATTAAGGCCGTCTGCTTCCTCTCCTCTCATTAACTCACACTACACATAGGACCGTGACATGAGGAGAGGGAAGTCAACCTAGGAGGTAGAAATAGCCCTGTAAAGGGTCAGAGGTGAAGTTCAGGCTTGTTTGATAGGAGTTTGTACTGTATGACCTCTCCAGGAGGGCTTGGATGCATTAGAGCTTCTCTCCCCAACTTCAGTCCTCCAGGGTCAATGTGTCTCCTGGTTTTTAACCTTGTCCATGAACATCATTCATCAGCAACTGGTTTAGAACTGGAAAATGACGTGTCTGGACTCTCTGGCCAGCCGATTACATGAATTGATCGATTAAGAACCAGCCAGAGGAGAAAATTAATGCAGCAGACATGGACTGGGATTGAAGACAGCTGAGTTAGAAGATTAATTGGTCTGCTGTTGTCATGGACATCTTTGTCCGTGTTCCTGAAGAGCTGTATTCCAATGGGAAACCCTGTATGAATATCCAAGTTGTGTGTGCAGTGCGGGTGTGGGCCGGACAGGGACCTACATCGTCATAGACAGCATGCTGCAGCAGATCAAGGACAAAAGCACAGTCAACATCCTGGGCTTCCTCAAACACATCCGGACCCAGCGCAACTACCTGGTACAAACAGAGGTGGGTTGTGTGTGTGTGTGTGTGTGTGTGTGTGTGTGTGTGAGAACATCCTGAGTGCCATTCTATTCACTTGAGCATCTGTGGTAAAGACCCGAATGATCAAACTCCTAATAATACTTTTCTACATCTATCCTCCCTGCAGCTAGTCTACAGGTACAGTAGAGCATAACGCTAAACTTCCACGTCTTTCTTATCTGTCTTATGCAGCTGTGTTTAAATCTGTCCATGTACCTCTTTGTAAATATAGGAAAGGCATGCATCACACAGCCACTGTTGTTCGGGACCAAGGGGACCATGGTCATTGTCATAATTTATCTGCTCTAAAAAGAGCTGCACTACCACTTTGTCTGCGTGTCTGACTTGGTGTTTTCTCTTTCTGTCCTGCTTGGCCTATAGGAGCAGTATATCTTCATTCATGATGCGTTGATTGAAGCCGTCATGGGGAAGGAGACGGAGGTGTTGTCCAGCCAGCTGCACAGCTATGTCAACAGTATCCTTACGCCTGGGGTGGGCGGAAAGACACGGCTGGAGAAACAGTTTAAGGTCAGAGCACCTCCTTCACAGTCTTACTGAATCCTAGATCTCTTTCTCGCTTTCTCTATCTGCCTATCATGCTCCTTCTCTCTCAAACATATTTTCTCTGCATCTTTCTTTTTCTGCCACATCTCTCTCTCTCTTTCTCTCTCTCTCTTTCTCTCACTCTCTTTCTCGCTTTCTTTCTAACTCTCTCTCGCTCTCTCGCTGTACCTCTCCCTCTCTTTGTCTCTCGTTACCTTTCTTTCTCTCTCTGTACCTATTTTTTCTTTCTTTCTCTCTCTCTCTCTCTCTGTACCCCACTCTCCCTCTATCCTCTCTCTTCTCTCAGCTCTTCATCGTTCCCATGTTTTCCCAGAGCAGGGACTTCAGGGTCCTGTCTGTCTCCTTAAAGAACGTCCCTCAGCATCACAAAATCGTGATGAATCTCCATCAGGGCCCACTACTGGAGAAGTGATCGTAATTAGAATAGAAATACATTTGGGGGAAGAGTACTTATCTTCCTCGGCTGCCCCCTTTGACTAACCCCACTCACTGCTTGTTTCCAGGGCGATGTGAACTCTGGGTTGTTGCCTGATTTGATGACAGGCTCACATCGTAATTGGTTTTCATTATTCTCCTCCACTGTATATTTGATTTAGCCCAGGGTCAGGCGAGATTGAGCATGCTCTTGCGAAACAATGGCAGCCATTGTGATTTTAATGCAATTAGCCTAAAGGCTGGATTTGAAGTTAATACTTTTTTGGAGATAATATTTATTTTGTTTTTCACAGCCCAACATTTTAGAAGTTTCATGTTCATTTCTGCTCTCCAAAGAATTTAGCAGTGTTTGTCTTTTAGTGACATGCAATTTGGCATGAGTGTTATCTGCAGCATTAAGATGAGCAACCACTTTTTTCCTTCAGCTGAAATTGAGAATTGACTAGAATTGAATTAACTGTTGTTCATTTCATTCAGTTGAAAGTCAGTGTTGATGGGAAGCAGCACATGGTTGGGCTGTATTATAAACACACGTTTAGACTGCTAGCTATGTTCTGAACCCTATGTTCAGGGCCATAACAGTAGAGTGGTCAGTATCAGAACACCTGAGGTCAGTGACTCTATGGAGAGTACTGCAGGCCATGAGTGTTTGTTTAAATGAAAGAGTAGGGAGGATATAAATGATCAATGGAAGCATGTGTCTTTATCAGATACTCTGGTGTATTGTATCATTGTTATCTAACCTCTCTCTCTTTCTTCCTCCACCACTTTCATCCATCCCTCTGTCCCTCTTTCTTGCCCTCTCACCTCCTATCTTGTTGCAGTTGGTGACTCAGTGTAATGCCAGGTTTGTGGAGTGCTTCAGTGCTCAGAAGGAGTGCAACAAAGAGAAGAACCGCAACTCCTCAGTGGTACCCTGTAAGTCCAATTATGTTATCCATGCACCACCTGACAGCGATATTCAGATTTCGTACTGGCTCCCGTCTAGACTGCTGCTTTCCACAATTTCCTGTTTCTGATGACCTTAGGCTCTATTCATGGTCATAGGAAGTCATTCATCTACAGTAGTTAGTTACATAACCAGTTGTTTATGGTCCATGCTCGTACTATAGTTCTTTTAAGTGAGTGTGCTGTGGCTGCTTTCATAGAAATCACACACTCTGCTTTGTAAACCAATAAGAACATGTTTGCTGCTGAGCTCTATGATCACTGTGCCTTGATTGGTTCTCTCTCTCACTCAATGGCAGCGGAGCGAGCAAGGGTGGGGTTGGCACCTTTACCCGGCATGAAAGGCACAGATTACATTAACGCGTCTTACATAATGGTGAGTACCACCTCCTGTCCCTCCTCTGTCAATCATTCACTGTCCCTGTCACATACCTGGCTCGACCAACTGAGCTAAGGAATGTCAGTATTATGATATAAGATCCCTTTGTCTCATAGACGTTCATTGCTATCAACTGAGAGGAATGGACTTTGAGTTGTTGTTGACCTATGTGAATCCTATGTTTGTGTCGGGACAGAAAAAGGTAGACTGCTAGATCTAAGGTGTTTTGAGCAGTGGTAGGCTACTGCTGTGGCAGGTTTCATCTGACACACACGTGCTTGTTTTTATCTTTGTGTGTAACCACAACACGACCCTTGCTTGAACCCTTGACCTCTGTTGTGACACCACAGGGCTACTACAGGAGCAATGAGTTCATCATTACCCAGCACCCTCTGCCCCACACCACTAAAGACTTCTGGAGGATGATCTGGGACCACAACGCACAGATCATTGTCATGCTGCCGGACAACCAGGGGCTGGTGGGTCTCACACACACACACACACACACACGAATGCATGCACACACATGAACATGAACAAATGCATGTGCGTGTGCACGCATGCAGACACACATACATGCACACACACACACACCACCACCAAGGGTTGTTGGCTTCAGCCTCATCTCTGGTCTATTAAAGGGCTGTCTTAGCATCCTAAGCTTAGTCTCTCCCAGCATTGGCCCAGTGTTCACACAGGAAGCCACTCGTTTGGGGGTGAGAGGCATTGAGATAAGGACTGGAGGTGACAGCAGCTGTATCAGTAGTTCCACTCAGCCATATGTCTCACTAAGATTAAGATCACTTTATTGGTCAATTGCAAACAAGGTCCAACGAAATTTGACATCCACTTTTAACCCAACCCCGCCAAAAGACACACATTCATACAGTGCCTTCAGAAAGTATTCATACCCATTGACTTATTACACATTTTGTTGTGTTACAGCCTGAATTCAAAATTGATTAAATATTGTTTTTTTCTCACCCACTTACACACAATACCCCATAATGACAAAGTGAAAACATGTTTTTAGAAATGTTAGCAAATTTATGGAAAATATAATACAGAAATACTGCATCTCATTTACATAAGTATTCACACCCCTGAGTCAATACTTTGTAGAAGCACCTTTGGCAGCGATTACAGCTCTGAGTCTTTCTGGGTAAGTCTCTAAGCTTTCCACACCTGGATTTTGCAACATTTGCCCATTTATTATTTTCAAAATTATTCAAGCTCTGTCAAATTGGTTCTTGATCATTGCTAAACAACCATTTTCAGGTCTTGCCATAGATTTTCAAGTAGATTTAAGTCAAAAGCCGGCCACTCAGGTCTTCTTGGTAAGCAACTCTAGTGTGGATCTGGCCTTGTGTTTTAGGTTATTGTCCTGCTGAAGGTGAATTTGTCTCCCAGTGGCTGGTGGAAAGCAGACTGAACCAGGTTTAGCTCTAGGATATTGCCTGTGTTTAGCTCCATTCTTTTCTATCCTGAAAAACTCTGCAGTCCTTAACGATTACAAGCATACCCATAACATGATACAGCCACCAGTATGCTTGAAAATATGGACAGTGGTACTCAGTAATGTGTTGTATTGGATTTGCCCAAAACATAACGCTTTGTATTCAGGACAAAAAGTGAATTGCTTTGCCACATTTTTTGCAGTATTACTTTAGTGCCTTGTTGCAAACAGGATGCATGTTTTGGAATATTTTTTATTCTGTACGGGCTTCTTTCTTTTCACTCTGTCAATTAGGTTAGTATTGTGGAGTAACTATAATGTTGTTGATCCATCCTCAGTTTTCTCCTATCACAGCCACTAAACTCTAACTATTTTGAAGTCACCATTGGCTTCATGGTGAAATCCCTAAGCAGTTTTTCTTACTCTCAGGCAACTGAGTTAGGAAGGACACCTGTATCTTTGTGTATTGACACATCATCCAAAGTGTAATTAATAACTTCACCATGCTCAAGGGAATATTCAATGTGTGTTTTTTTTTACCCATCTACCGATAGATGCCCTTCTTTTCAAGGCATTGGAAAACCTCCCTGGTCTTTATGGTTGAATCTGTGTTTGAAATTCACTGCTCGACTGAGGGACCTTACAGATAATTGTGTATGTGTGGGGTACAGAGATTAGGTAGTCATTCAAAAATCATATGAAACACTATTATTGCACACAGAGTGAGTCCATGCAACTTATTATGTGACTTGTTAAGCAAACTTTTACTCCTGAACTTATTTAGACTTGCCATAACATTTTACATTTTAGTCATTTAGCAGACGCTCTTATCCAGAGCGACTTACAGTTAGTGAGTGCATACATTTTTCATACTGGCCCCCCGTGGGAATCGAACCCACAACCCTGGCATTGCAAACGCCATGCTCTACCAACTGAGCTACACGGGGCCTGTGTACCTACCTAACAAAGGGGTTGAGTACTTATTGACTCAAGACATTTCATTTTTTCATTTTTTAAACATTTGTAAACAATTTGAAAAACATAATTCCACTTTTATGTTTTGTAGTGTGTGTAGGCCAGTGACAAAAAGTGCCTTTTTCAAGGGCACAACGGCATGCAATGGCATCTAGGATTTGATACCAGCAACCCTCCGGTTGCCAGCTAATTTCCCATCAGATTTTTCCGGATTCCCGGGCAATTCTCCGATTGCTGGCTTACCTCTCTACTTGCTGCCCATACCTGTCGCCTCTCTAACTAACTCTCTCTATATATCTATGATTTTACACACTGAGTAGTGGCACTTCTGCACTCATACTCCAGTTCCTTTAACATTTTGATGTTTTTGTTTTAGGGCTAGTCCTTTGCTCAATATGAACTGTCAGTTCTTATACTAAACTGAAATGTCTCACACTCCCCTTCCTTGTATTTCTCCTTTTTCCTCCCTTCTTTCTCACCCTTTTCCCTTTCATTTTCATCCTTGTTTTGGTTTGGCTGTGTGTCTTTAGGCGGAGGATGAGTTTGTGTACTGGCCAAGCCGAGAGGAGGCCATGAACTGTGAGGCCTTCACTGTCACGCTCATCAGCAAAGACAGACTATGCCTTTCTAATGAAGAGCAGATCATCATCCACGACTTCATCCTGGAGGCCACACAGGTACGGTGCGATGTGTGTGCGTGTGTGCGTGCGTGTGTGCGTGCGTGCGTGTGTGTGTGTATGAAGTCCTCTGTAGCTTAGTTGGTAGAGCATGGCGTTTGCAATGCCAGGATGCCATGGCGTTAAATACCCAGCACCACCCATACGTAAAATGTATGCACGCATGACTGTAAGTCGCATTGGATAAAGTGTCTGCTAAATGGCATATACCTGTATTATACACTGAGTATACCAAACATTAGGAACACCTTCTTAATATTGAGTTGCACACCCTCCCCTTTTGCCCTCAGAACAGTCTCAATTCATCAGGCATGGACTCTACAAGGTGTTGAAAGCGTTCCACAGGGATGCTGGCCCATGTTGAATCCAATGCTTCCCACAGTTGTGTCAAGTTGGCTGGATGTAATTTGGGTGGTGGACCATTCTTGATACACATGGGAAACTGTTGAGCGTGAAAAACCCAGCAGCGTTGCAGTTCTTGACCTAAACCAGTGCGCCTGGCACCTACTACCATACCCCGTTCAAAGGCATTTCAATCTTTTGTCTTGCCCATTCAGCCACTGAATGGTACACATACACAATCATTGTCTCAATTGTCTTAAGGTTTAAAAATCCTTCTTTAACCTGTCTCCCCTTCATCTACACTGATTGGAAGTGGATTTAACAAGTTACATCAATAAGGGATCATAGCTTTCACCTGGATTCATCTGGTCAGTCTATATCATGGAAAGAGCAGGTGTTCCTAATGTTTTGTATACTCAGTGTAAATTTTTATATTATGTGTGCGGTGTGTTTATTGGCCTGCGTCTGTGTGTATGACTGTCTTTACCTGCATGAGTGTGTGAGTCAGTCCATGTGTGTAGGTTGGTGTCTTTGTACGTACACCTACCTAAACTATCCCTTCCTCTGTCTTTCTTTTCCCTCCCCCCAGGATGACTATGTGTTGGAGGTGCGTCACTTTCAGTGCCCTAAATGGCCCAACCCTGATGCTCCCATGAGCAGCACCTTTGAGCTCATCAACGTCATCAAGGAGGAGGCCATGATCAGAGACGGACCCACCATAGTACACGATGAGTGAGTGTGGCATGTCCTGCTCCTGATGACAGAAATAATCATTATCTCTGCTTTTAACCTCTTTAAGTAAATCATTTAAACTGTATTCTGTTTCAACAGAACATGTAATTATTCACTCTAACCAGGTTTCCATCCAACCTTTTTATGCTTAAAGTACATGTCGGCAGTGCATGTCGGATAAAACATTTCACCAAAGGCCTGATGGAAACAGCTAATTTGCCGGTAAACTTTCCAAATATTGACAACACAAAATACACTAGAGAAGGTGGGATCTTTGTGTCTGTAAAATTAATTATGCGAGAAATGGCGGTGGAAATGCGTTTATGCTCAAATATTGATATAATATCGAAGTAAACTTGGAGTCACGTGATGATATTTTGTGAGGTTCAGTTTATTAGGCTACTGTTGAAATAAGTTAGGATGAACTTCACAGGGTGGTGAAAGTGCATGGTGATCTTGATGCACCTTTCCAATAAATATCGAGGGTCTTATTCTGGTGTCATGATGATCAATGCTTGGCTGCCGTTTGACAAATAAAAATAATCTTGATCTTTTGTCCATAATAATCTCATCATGTAGGCTATGCCCGCAATGTATCTGCGAGCTGTTGGCTAGAGCGCAGGTGTCAAGACCAGAGTGGGCACTCTCACTATAGCCTTTAATGCAACGTTTTTGTGACAAAACCATCAGTAGAGTTGAAAATGTGATGGAAACCCATTTAACTTGTATTTTTTATTCGGTACATGGGAATTTAACCGCAAAAGGTATTTATGTGCACTACATCATCACACACAGCCTTTTATCTGCATTAAGTTCCACCCCCAGGTACCCTGATATGCCATCCAATTAGAAATAATGAACGTCTATTAATACTAACAGACATTAGCGGACACGAACAACACTCCCAACGACGAGACATGCAGCCTCAGTCATGTTTATTCATTAGGAAAATGAAGATTGCTTGTCTCATCCCAGAGAAAAAAGGGACTAATTGAGCATTTCAGTTCTGTATCGTTACTATGGAATCCCCCCCTAAGAGGTTTTGGATAGACGGCTGTCGTAATTGTCTGCATATTCATTAGCTGGTGAGACATGGTTGTTAGCTTGTGTATCTCCATCACACTTGACATGGCTGTTAATAGAAGCAGCAACCTTTTCCTGTGAGCATCCCTCTTTTTCTAAGGGGCTGAACCCCTCCTGTAGTCTCACATGGAATTAATTTGCCTCTCTGGGCTCTATGCTAATTTGTGACCCTGTGGGTCCCTCAGTCCCTGTCCTGTTTTAGGGCCTATAAAGTAACCCTGTTTGTCCCTCTCCTGTCTCCTAGGTTCGGGGCAGTGTCAGCAGGCATGCTGTGTGCCCTTACCACGCTGTCCCAGCAGCTGGAGAGTGAGAGTGCCGTGGGCGTCTATCAGGTGGCCAAAATGATCAACCTCATGAGGCCTGGAGTTTTCACAGACATAGTAAGTAGACCAGTAGAGCATGATTATGGGACTGAACAGATTAAATGTAAAGACTACATAATTGAACATTTGTAGTTTCCCCCTTCTCTAAGAGCGTTTCTCTCTCCCTCCACAGGATCAGTACCAGTACCTTTATAAAGCTATGCTCAGTCTGATCAGCACCAAGGAAAATGGCTCTGGCCTCATGTCCATGGACAGAAATTGCACCATGGCCATGTCTGATGATTCAGACCAGGCAGAGAGCATGGAGTCCCTCGTCTGAAGGGCCCAACTCACCAGGCCTGAGGGGCCCAAGGCCTTCGCAGACAGAGAGGCACTAACTTTGTAAAACGTCAAGGACTATAAGACAATACTTTTTGAGGCCTTTTTTGCCAGACTCTTGGTTAAATGAATAACCTGATTACTTTTTTACACTGATAAAAAGTTTTTGATATTTATTTTTTGCCATTTTATGTCTTAATGTTATCCTACTGAGCGTTTGCACCTGCGTTTTTGAGTTCACAACAACGAAACACACTTCTGTCTTTCTTGTTTGCACTATAATGTCAGTTACTGCCTATACTAAGCTGATGGACTCTGTTCTACTACACTTAAGCTCTGATTTCAACATTCCATGGCAAAGCCCTCACTCAACTGCTTTTCAGAAATAGGAAAAAAACAAGGCTCCGTTTGCTCCCTACTAGCTCATATAAGGAAGAGGAGTGAGAGTGACATAGCTCTCTGTTCATATCAATAACCCGTTCAACCTGAGGTTCATTACAGTAGACCACCTCTCCTCTCCTCACCCATGTGGCTCATATATCACTAATTTGCTGCAAGACTCAACAGTCTGGTTTCTGTCACACCTACAGGCAATAGGGTCATCAGTTCTGTTTGTTGTTTGTTTTTCTTTTGTTTGTATGACCTTATCATCATTATGCATCTAATTAGCAATTCAAACCCATATTTGAATATTGAAGGTGGTATTATAACAGCTACTGTGAACTTGTATTATTTTTTGTATGATTCATATTATGCTTTTAAATATATATAGATATGTATACATATATGAATATACTTACCATTATAGCTTGTGATTTTGTAGATGTCCGATGTCATGACATGCCTCAGCCGAACTGACTCCCACTTGATCCAACAGTTTACCAGTCTTATTTAATGCGTGTTGATTTTCTGCACACTTACACCCCCTTCTGGCTCAATTGGTTTTTGCTTCTTGCTGCTAATAGTCTACACACAGTCACAGAAGAGTCAAATGAAGAAATGATAATGCCATTGTGTGAGCGGAAACTTCTTTGAGAAAATGGATACTATTGATACAGCTAATTGCTATTTTCTGTGTCATACCCTGTTGAATTTATTATTGGGGTAAAGGACTTATGCTCCCACGTCACACGACTTTGTGTACATCGTTTCTAATCCTCACTGTTGCTTGACTCTGCTCGTGTGTGGTATGATTGTATGCTATGACTGTCGTATGGTTTTGCTCCAGAGTAAGTTAGTTGGGAACTTTGTGGCCTAAGCAAGGAAAGATTCACTGTGGTTTTTGAGTGATTAACAAACTCATTGACCCTGTTTTAGTTGTTGTCCTCCCGCCACCCCTATATGTCCTGATAGAATGACTTTGATAAATAC
Source organism: Coregonus lavaretus (assembly GCF_964263955.1). Lineage (NCBI taxonomy): Eukaryota > Metazoa > Chordata > Actinopteri > Salmoniformes > Salmonidae > Coregonus > Coregonus lavaretus. The sequence continues at coordinate 23,553,527 of NC_139999.1, read as the reverse complement.
CTCCCTTAGTTATCTGAAGGAAAGAGAGACCACCTGTGATTTACATTTGAAATAAATGTGAATTCATTATACAGCACAATGACCATGCTATTAGAATATTTTTGTTTGATTATCACAACAAAGCATGGAGGATACCTATGATTTGTAACTTTTACCAAAGAATTATACTCATTTCCGTTAAGATAAATATTTGAGAGAGGGAGTGCAATTTAATTGCGTTTGTGTCTGATTTCCTTTTCCAGTGATATGTAGGCTGTTGACTGAGTGAGTGATGATAATTCTGTTTAGTTTTTCTTCTGCTTCTTTTGGCATCTTTTTGTTTCCAGGCTGGAATTTCTGCATCAACTCCTCATCACTTGTGTTAGTTTAGGAATTCCCTTTGCTACAGAAGGAGCTCATTGCAATTGTATTATATTTAATTTCTCACTCAACTCATAGAATTACGAAATGAAGTGGAGAGATACATCAATTATTTTATTTTTTTACCCGTTATCTTTCATCTCCTTCCAAGGAGGGCTCTTGAATGAAGTCATAACTCTCCAACATTTGGGGTAAACAGCTGACTTTTGTCCCTTTGTCAGTGAAGCCATTTTGCATCATTAAGCACTAGCTTTTTTAAGTTTTGTCTTGTTCCATCAGGTTAACTCTTAATTTCCTGACTGAGACTAGTGTACACTGTCAGGTGTGTTTATGTGTTGCTAAACACAAACACTAGGGTGTCATGAAAACAATATACATATTTTGTTGCTTCTATAACCAACCATTCTCTGGAAACTTTGTATCTATGGTATATAATCATACAATGTTATATTTTCATATAAAGCTATTTTTCTTTCTCTCGTTTCAACTCCTTCATTGCTTTGCTTTTGTGGTGAAACGTTGAAACCAAGTGTCTGTGCATTGAGCTAGTGGTTGTCATCACATTCCAATACAATTCCACGCCTCCCATTAACTTTAAGGCAGTGATTGTGATATTATTGTTATTACTTTGTTTTTGTCATTTTTTCTGAGTTACAATTCTGTTGTCAGAGTGTGCAATAGAGTAGCTCTAGTAAGTCACTGAATAATTTCGTCCCATTGACCATTTTGAACAGGTGGGCGTTGCTTCTTCTTTTGTAACCTGAAATAAGAAAAAAATAAGGAAAAAAATGTTTTGTTTTGTTGAAAGCTATATCAGAGCATTCTATTATAGTGTTATTTAATATGTAAATTGTATTGCTATACTTAAAATAAAATATGGGTTTTGATGTACTTTGTGGAAAAACTATGTTTCATGCCTTTGTTTGTGTATTGAATTTACTAGTTTGTATCATATTGTGAATCAAGCATTATCATTCCACTATCCTTGTATTAATATCACATAATTAGATACGATGTTGCCATCTAGTGGTAAGGTAGTGAAGACTTTGCCCAGAACAGCCAAGTAGTTTTCGATAAGCCTACACATCCTGATCTCATGAGGTTACATTGTTTTGCAAGGCCTGGTTAAACAGTGTGTGTGAGAGTATGAGTACTATAATTATAAAAGCATAAATTATTGTAAAGCACATTAATTATGATGTTTGATTAGCCTTAAATTACACAATAGAAAGTGTAATGGTCATCAAAGCAATAATTACAGAGGTAGGGAGATAACTGAAAATTGCATGATTGGATTGCTGTCAGATTTACAAAGCAGACAAACTGCAGTGTTAGAGATTGTTTTCATTTTGTTGTTCATGCTCCACCTATGATTAGTTTATACCACTCAATAATAATGCAGTGGCCTATTGTGTCAGTGAATGGTGGAACTTTCACAGTCTTATGAGACAGAGTAGTTTTTATTTAGATTTCCACTATGCAAATCTATGTTTTCATCACTGTCAGCCAGGCCTATGTATTGTGCAAACACCTAAATAAGGCAGAGAGAGAGAGAGAAAATATATATAGAGATAATATAAAACTGAAAAATAATAAAATGTAATGTGACGAAACAACTCTGGTTTAGCTGACTCATTGTTAGCAGATGTGCATTGTGGGCACTGCAACTGGTCTGGAGCTGTACTTTTTCTCAAGTATGGGTAACTGCATAGTTGGAGTGTGGGTGAAAGTGGGTGTTGCAAAATAAGTGGGTGGATCAACAGCGATGGGTGTAACATCAGCTCTCCATTATTGGTTAAACCGGCCAAAGCCAGGTGCACCGCGGGTCAGCTTAATGTTTACGTAGCAGGTTAAGAGAACTAATGTAGCAGGTTAGGAGAATTAACATAGCAGGTTAGGAGAATGAGGTTAAGGTTAGGAAAAGGGTTAGGCTTAGCTAAAATGCTACAGTTGTCAACAATCGACTCATGGTGCAGCCCAATCAGCCACGTAAAATGGTCTTGAGTGGCAACAAATCTGCCCATTTAGCTGATTCGCTTTCCATACACCCACTTCTGTTAATTCACCCACTTTCAGACACGCTCCAAGTATCCAGTTACCTTTTCCTAACGTTAACCTCATTCTCCTAACCTGCCACGTTAACTCCTTGAGAGCAAAGATATGAGTCATGGGTAACTGCATACCTGGAGTGTCTGGAAGTGGGCGTGTCGACAGAAGTGGAAGGATCAACCGAGGTGGGGGTATGGAATGCCAATCAGCTAATTGGGCAGAATTGTTGCCACTGAAGACCGTTTTGAGTGTCTGCTGTGTTTTCAAAATGTCAGTGTTTGTGGTCTTAGTCGGCAGAGATGACGTTAAGGAATTTCAGGTAGGCTAACATTTTGCAATTCACTTTGACCTGTGTCTTTAGTAGCTACCTACACTACATGACAAAGCTTGTTGAACATCTCATTTCAAAAGCATGGGCATTAAAATGGAGTTGGTCCCCCCTTTGCTGCTATAGCCTCCACTCTTCTGGGAAGGCTTTCCACTAGATGTTGGAACATTGCTGCGGGGACTTGCTTCCATTCAGCCACAAGAGCATTAGTGAGGTCGGCACTGATGTTGGGCGATTAGGCCTGGCTCGCAGTCGGTGTTCCAATTCATCCCAAAGATGTTCGATGGGGTTGAGGTCAGGGCTCTGTGCAGGCCAGTCAAGTTCTTCAACACCGATCTCAACAAACCTTTTCTGTATGGACCTCGGGGGCATTGTCATGCTGAAACAGGAAAGGTTCTTCCCCAAACTGTTGCCACAACGTTGGAAGCACAGAATCGTCTAGAATGTCACTGTATGCTGTAGTGTTAAGATTTCCCTTTACTGGAACTAAGGGGCCTAGCCCGAACCATGAAAAACAAGCCCAGACCATTATTCCTCCTCCACCAAATGTTACAGTTGGCACTATGCATTGGGGCAGGTAGCGTTCTCCTGGCATCCGCCAAACCCAGATTTGTCTGTCGGACTGCCAGATGGTTAAGCGTGATTCATCACTCCAGAGAATGCGTTTCCACTGCTTCAGAGTCCAATGGCGGCAAGCTTTACACCACTCCAACCGAAGCTTGGCATTGCGCATGGTGATCTTAGGCTTGTGTGCGGCTGCTCGGCCATGGAAATCAATTTCCTGACGACGAACAGTTCTTGTGCTACATTGTAGAATAATAGTGAAGACATCAGAACTATGAAATAACACATATGGAATCATGTAGTAACCAAAAAAGTGTTAAACAAATCAAAATATATTTTATATTTGAGATTCTTCAAATAGCCACCCTTTGCCTTGATGACAGCTTTGCACACTCTTGGCATTATCTCAACCAGCTTCATGAGGTAGTCACCTGGAATGCATTTCAATTAACAGGTGTGCCTTGTTAAAAGTTAATTTGTGGAATTTCTTTCCATCTTAATGCATTTGAGCCAATCAGTTGTGTTGTGACAAGGTAGGGTTGGTATTGTGGGGTTCTATTTTCTCATAATTTGATCTGTATGTGATGAATAGCTTAGAGGGAATGCATTACTTATGTGTTGTTCAACTATGTTATTTGGAGTGACACCATAATGGGTGTCAAAAGGGGGAATCCAAATTTCCCTGAAATTTCTTATTTTGGGTTTTCTTATTTTGGGTTCACACCCAGTGGGTGTGAAAAGGGGGATTGTGGGGTTCTATTTTCTCATAATTTGATCTGTATGTGATGAATAGCTTAGAAGGAATGCATTAATGATAAGCATAGGTTTGTACTATACTGATATAAATTGTTTCACATAACAGGCTGTGATTCATGTGAGGAACGTTAGGGGCTAGGATGAGATAAAACTTGTATTTCTTATAGATAAGACTTGTATTTCTCACAGATACGAACACTGCCTCTTTGTTGTCTGTGAATGTTGTCTGTGAACCGTCCTTGAACGTAGTACAGTGGAATGGTGTCTTTTGGGTGCTAACTCCACAGGTTATTATGATAGCAACTTATGCCTGGGAACGGTGGAGCGCCAAGGGGTTGGGACCAGCCCGTGCGCCAACGGATTGGCTGAGTAAGTCTAAACCACGCTCAGTCTCTACTCTGATTGGCCAGCAGAGAGTGGGAACTATCTCTGTCAGAGTATTTGAAGAAGAACCTGTAACAATGGATTAGTTCTCTGTCTGCCCTGCGTGGTATTTCAGTGAGCCCGTATACGAACCAACATACTTATCATACATACATTTTGCATATAATACATTTAGCTTGGATTAAATATCTCTTGATTATGTTTTCTCTTATTCCAATACCAGATTTGAATTACGCAATTTCTAACAATTGGTGACCTCCGACTGTGATCTAGTAGCGGAACTTCGCTGGAATTCATCCAGCCTATTGGACATCGCTGTCGTCGAACCGTGTGTTTCACAAAGTGCCCGGGCTTCTAAAATAGGTAAGCAGACACCTATTGTTATGTAACTAAAGTTCTGCACATTGGCTTTATCCAAATTAATTTTGTGAAGCACCTGTTTGATGTAAGTGAACCCTATTGTACTATAACGATTACAGTATACTATTTCGATTTCATAATATACTATGCAAATGTTTGATAATTCTGATGGTTAAACCCATGGAATAGTAGAGGTGGCTGTGTGCCCCATAGTAGAGGTGGCTGTGTGCCCCATAGTAGAGGTGGCTGTGTGCCCCATAGTAGAGGTGGCTGTGTGCCCCATAGTAGAGGTGGCTGTGTGCCCCATTGTATACCTTTGTTATCTGTGTGTCCTAAGAAACTTTAGTTGTGTGACAAAGAATTACGATTGTGTGTCGAGTGTAAGTGTGTCATTTATGACTGTGTGACATATTTGACTGTGTGATAGGATTATGACTGTGTATTGTGAGTGAGTGTGTCACGGTTTCGGCCGAGGCTGCCTCTCTTCCTTGCTCGGGCAGGCTTCGGCGTTCGTCGTCTCCGGAATACTAGCTGCCACCGTTGTATGTTTCTATGTTCGTTTGGTCTTGTCTGGAATTGTACACCTGTTGTCGTTTAGTGTCATTAGTGTCCTATAAGTTCTCGTTGTGTTTGTCAGGTGTTGTGAGTGATTGTTTCCTATGTCGTGTTGGTGCGCTACCCTTTTCGGTGCGCTATTTGTAGCTTGCCTCCTTTGTATTTTAGGAGAGGATTTTCGCACATGTTTAGTGCGCCCGTTTGTTTACGCCTGTGTGCGCATTTTCTCACCTCCGGGCTGTTTGGATTGTGTTTTTTGTGTGCTCTACTAAAAGTCTTTGTTGGACTTAACGTCTGCGTCCTGCACCTGATTCCACACCACACCCACCTACAGCACCTACTGACAGAATCACTCACCTTCTGAATGGAATCAGCAGGAGCCGCAGCAGCACAGGAGACGTTGGAGGATCGGGTTCGGGAGCAGAACGACCAGATCCTGCGGATCGGGACCGCCCTGCAGGATGTGATCAACACGCTCCAACGCTGGGAGACCCGAGGAACACCCCCAACGCCACCGTCCCTACCATCACCATCAGCAAGTCAGCCCATTCCCGCTCCGGAACCCAGAGGAGTTCGACTCTCGCTCCCGAGGGCCTACGATGGGACCGCTGCCGGGTGTCAGGGCTTCCTTCTCCAGGTGGAGCTTTACCTGGCCACCGTGCAACCGGCGCCCTCGGGACACGAGAGCGTGTCCGCCCTTATCTCCTGCCTTTCCGGCAAGGCGTTAGAATGGGCCAACGCCAAGTGGAGGAGGATAGACGCTACCACCATCACTTACGCTGAGTTCTCCCGCCGCTTCAGGGCGGTGTTTGACCATCCACCAGAGGGGAAAGCGGCGGGGGAGCGTCTGTTCTGCCTCCGGCAGGGGAAGAGGAGTGCCCAGGAGTTCGCGTTGGAATTCCGTACTCTAGCGGCGGATGCAGGGTGGAATGAGCGGGCCCTCATCGATCACTACCGCTGTAGTCTACGTGAGGACGTCCGTCGGGAGCTGGCCTGTCGGGACACCAGCCTCTCTTTCGACCAGTTAGTCGACATGTCCATCAGGCTGGACACCCTGCTGGCTACCCGCGGACGTCCCGAGGGAGGTCCGTTCATTTCACCCTCCAGCGTCTCCGAGCCGAGCCCCATGGAGCTCGGGGGCGCTGGCGCTAGAGAGAGGAGGGGTCGGAGTACGAGGGGGTCCATCTCCTGCACCAACTGTGGTCGGGGAGGACACACCGCGGCTAGGTGCTGGGGATGGCCTCCTAGGGGAGAAGACGACAGGCCCCGCACTGGGGAGTCCTTCCAGGTGAGTAGGCGCCCCACTCACCCAGAGCTCTCTGTTGCGCACTTCTGTATACCTGTGCGTTTTCCACAGGTAGCACCTCATTCCCAGCATAAGGCGCTGGTAGATTCAGGCGCGGCTGGGAATTTTGTTGATAAGAAATTTTGTTTAGCCTTAGGGATTCCCCTTCTCCCTGTTGACTTCCCCGTTCATGCCCTAGATAGCCGTCCGTTGGGATCGGGCTTGATCAGGGAGGTCACGGCGCCACTTAGGATGTGGGCGCAGGGGGGTCATCAGGAGATGATCCAGCTATTTCTGATCGACTCGCCTGCGTATCCGGTGGTGCTGGGCATGCCCTGGTTGAGTACCCATAACCCGTCTATTTCGTGGCAGGAGAGGGCTCTGATGGAGTGGTCTGCCCAGTGTGTGGGTCGATGTTTAGGCGTTTCCGTAGGGGCTACCTCGGTGGAGAGTCCAAACCAGGTGCCCGCATTGCACGTTCCCCCTGAGTATGGGGATTTGGCTATTGTGTTCAGTAAGTCGAGGGCGACGCAGTTGCCTCCCCATAGGCAGGGAGATTGTGCGATAGACCTCCAGGCAGGAGCTGCGCTCCCACGGAGCCATGTGTATCCTCTGTCTCAGGAGGAGAAGAGAGCTATGGAGACTTACATAGACGAATCTCTGAGACAAGGATACATACGGCCCTCCACTTCCCCTGCGTCCTCAAGTTTCTTTTTTGTGAAGAAAAAGGATGGTGGGTTACGCCCGTGCATTGATTACCGTGGTCTCAATCAGATCACGGTGAAGTACAGTTATCCACTCCCGCTGATTGCGACCATGACGGAGTCATTGCACGGGGCGCGTTTCTTCACTAAATTAGATCTCAGGAGCGCGTACAACTTGGTGCGCATTGGGGGGGCGATGAATGGAAGACAGCCTTTAGTACCACCTCGGGCCATTACGAGTATCTTGTCATGCCATACGGGTTGATGAACGCTCCTTCAGTTTTCCAATCATTCGTGGATGAGATCTTCAGGGACATGCAGGGGCAGGGGGTGGTCGTGTACAGAGATGACATTCTCGTGTACTCGTCTACCCGAGTCGAGCATGTGGCACTGGTGCGCCGAGTGTTGCGGAGGCTGTTGGAGCACGACCTGTATGTCAAGGCAGAGAAGTGTCTGTTTTTCCAGGAGTCGGTCTCCTTTTTGGGTTATCAGTTGTCTGCATCAGGGGTGAAGATGGAGGTAGACCGGGTGTCAGCCGTGCGTAATTGGCAAACGCCAACCACTGTGAAGGAGGTGCAGCAGTTTTTGGGGTTTGCGAATTACTACCGGAGGTTTATCCGGGGTTTTGGACAGGTGGCAGCTCCCATAACGTCTCTTTTGAAGGGGGGTCCGGTGCGTCTGCAGTGGTCAGCCGAGGCGGACAGGGCGTTTGGGAGGCTGAAGGACCTGTTTACCTCGGCTCCGGTGCTGGCGCATCCGGATCCCTCTTTACCATTTCAGGTAGAGGTGGACGCGTCAGAGGCCGGTATAGGAGCCGTGCTTTCGCAACGGTCCGGCACGCCACCTAAACTCCGCCCCTGTGCTTTTTATTCCAAGAAGCTCAGTCCGGCGGAGCGAAATTATGACGTAGGGGACAGGGAGCTGTTAGCCGTGGTACAGGCCCTAAAGGTGTGGAGGCACTGGCTTGAGGGGGCTCAACACCCTTTCCTCATTTTGACGGACCACCGTAACCTGGAGTACATCCGGGCAGCTAGGAGACTAAACCCTCGCCAGGCGCGGTGGAATATGTTTTTGACCCGGTTCATATTTAAGATCACATACATCCCTGGGTCACAGAACGGTAAGGCAGACGCGCTGTCTCGGCGGTATGACACGGAGGAGAGGTCCGTGGAGCCCACTCCCATACTGCCGGAGTCTTGTCTGGTGGCACCGGTAGTGTGGGAGGTCGATGCTGAACTCGAGCGGGCGCTGCGCACCGACCCTAGTCCACCTCAATGCCCGGAGGGTCGGAAGTACGTTCCGCTCGAGGTTCGGGATCGATTGATCTATTGGGCTCACACGTCACCCTCCTCTGGACATCCTGGTATCGGCCGGACAGTGCACTGCCTTAGTGCTAAGTACTGGTGGCCCACGTTGGCGAGGGATGTGAGGGTTTATGTCTCCTCCTGCTCGGTGTGCGCCCAGTGTAAGGCGCCTAGACATCTGCCTAGGGGTAAGTTACTACCCCTGCCCGTTCCACAACGACCATGGTCTCACCTCTCGGTGGATTTCATCACTGACCTTCCTCCCTCACAGGGGAATAGTACTATACTGGTCGTTGTGGACCGGTTCTCTAAGGCCTGTCGTTTGCTCCCTATGCCGGGCCTTCCTACGGCCCTACAGACCGCCGAAGCGCTATTCACCCATGTTTTCCGGCACTACGGGGTACCCGAGGATATTGTGTCAGATCAAGGTCCCCAATTTACCTCCAGAGTCTGGAGAGCCTTTATGGAGCGGTTGGGGGTCTCGGTGAGCCTCACCTCGGGTTACCATCCGGAGAGTAATGGGCAGGTGGAACGTGTGAACCAGGATGTGGGTAGGTTTCTTAGATCATACTGCCAGGACCGGCCGGAGGAGTGGGCACGGTACGTTCCCTGGGCAGAAATGGCCCAGAATTCCCTACGCCATTCCTCCACTAACCTAACCCCTTTCCAATGTGTGTTAGGTTACCAGCCGGTTCTGGCACCTTGGCAGCAGAGCCAGATCGAGGCTCCTGCGGTGGATGAGTGGGTGCGGCGCTCGGAGGAGACGTGGAACGCTGCACTCGTCCACCTGCAGCGGGCCCTCCGTCGTCAAAAGGCGAGCGCCGATCTCCACCGCAGTGAGGGACCGGTGTACGCACCTGGTGATCGAGTCTGGCTCTCTACCAGAAACCTGCCCCTCCGCCTGCCCTGTCGGAAACTGGGTCGGCGGTTTGTGGGGCCATTTAAAGTCCTGAGAAGATTGAACGAGGTGTGTTACAGATTACAACTACCTGTTGAGTATAAAAGTATTAACTCCTCGTTCCATGTGTCTCTTCTCAGGCCGGTGGTAGCTGGCCCACTCCAAGAAAATGAGATCAGGGAGACTCCTCCGCCCCCATTGGACATCGAGGGGGCACCGGTGTACTCCGTGCGGTCCATCTTGGATTCGAGACGTCGGATGGGGGGTCTCCAATATCTGGTGGAGTGGGAGGGGTACGGCCCGGAGGAACGGTGCTGGGTGCCGAGGCGAGACATTTTGGACCCGTCTCTCCTGACGGAATTCCATCGTAGTCACCCGACACGCCCTGCTACGCGTCCTCCTGGTCGTCCCCGAGGCCGGAGTCGGCGCACGTCTGGAGCCGCACGTCAAGGGGGGGGTACTGTCACGGTTTCGGCCGAGGCTGCCTCTCTTCCTTGCTCGGGCAGGCTTCGGCGTTCGTCGTCTCCGGAATACTAGCTGCCACCGTTGTATGTTTCTATGTTCGTTTGGTCTTGTCTGGAATTGTACACCTGTTGTCGTTTAGTGTCATTAGTGTCCTATAAGTTCTCGTTGTGTTTGTCAGGTGTTGTGAGTGATTGTTTCCTATGTCGTGTTGGTGCGCTACCCTTTTCGGTGCGCTATTTGTAGCTTGCCTCCTTTGTATTTTAGGAGAGGATTTTCGCACATGTTTAGTGCGCCCATTTGTTTACGCCTGTGTGCGCATTTTCTCGCCTCCGGGCTGTTTGGATTGTGTTTTTTGTGTGCTCTACTAAAAGTCTTTGTTGGACTTAACGTCTGCGTCCTGCGCCTGATTCCACACCACACCCACCTACAGCACCTACTGACAGAGTGTGATAACTGTGTACTATTTTTGCTGTGTGATAACTGTATACTACGTTTAACTGTGTAATAACTGTGTACCATTTTGGCTGAAAATACAAACAATATTTTAAAACAGTAAATAATGAGAATTACAATTAGGAAATAAAGTTTAAATTGTGCAAACGTTAACAAAAGACACCCATAGGAGGTACTTTAAATAAATAGGCAGTGCGACGCTATGGCACATATCAGTTCAGACTAGGTTCAAAGGAGACACTTAAAATTCTTTAAGACAGGGGTGACGTATGCATGAGAGTGTGAATGATAAACCTGTATACCTTGATAGAAAACTAATTGGGAATCAAAGACGTCTGTGCCTGTCCAAACTGTATAATTTGGGGATAACTGTTGGGTTTGTGGTTGCTTAAAACCGTATAACCCGTTATTGATGTTTGACATAGCATAATACTGGTTTTGAATAGTTGTGTTGAAGCAATTCGGTTTATTATTTGATTTAATGTTTGGTGTTAGACATAGCATAATACTGGTTTTAGGTGCTTGGGTTGAGGCTTTTTGGTTGATTATTTGATGTAACGTTTGATGTTTGACCCTGCAAAATACTGGTTAAACAATTAGACTGAAATAATTTGGTTTATCGTTGAAATATAAACATGCACCAACTTTAACTAATTAGGTGGGAATTATTTGATTTAAATAAATAGACTAAAGTACCTTAATTAATGGCAGAATATTGAAAACACTAACACGAAACACAGCTCCTCAAAAGAGCCTACTCCCAGAGGAGAGGAAGAGAGAGTTGCAAGGGGAGGGGCTGGAGACAGCGAAAGTGTGGCTTTTGGAGCCAGGAAAGACTGGGAGTTGGCTGGGAACACAACGGGGCGATTGTTTGAGAGGTGCCTATAAATTTATAACGATATATATGTATGGGCTTGCTCACCTGAACGTAGAAGTACATCATGGGTGAGAAAGTAGAGAATATTTACATTTGCATTTTTGGTAATTTGGCAGACGCTCTTGTCCAGAGCGACTTGCAGGAGCAATTGGGGTTGAGTGACTTGCTCGAGGGCACATCGGCAGATTTTTCGCCTGGTCGGCTTGGGGATTGGAACCGGCGACCTCTCGGTTGTTGGCGCGGCACTATTGCTTACTGGGCTACCTGCCGCCCCATATGAGTTTAAGGTTGTGCCGTTGTTTGATCATGTGATAATTATAATTATAATATAATATGCCATTTAGCAGACGCTTTTATCCAAAGGTAAGGTTTAATGGGTAATCGGACCATAACTAATGTGGTTATGGAAGTAATGTATCAATAGTGGAGAGCCAATAGGGGGCTCCATTGAACTAATATGGTTTATTTGGCATTTCGGGGGCATGAGGCGAAGTCTGTGTGTATGAGTGAATTCAACGGCTGGTGTGGGTGGTGACCGGATGCTACTGAGTATTTAGTTTGGTAATGTTGAATGGACTATTTGTAGCGTGTTTTGGGGTTAAATAGAAAAACTCACTTATTCAATAGGGAATGGGTGAAGGGAGAGAGAGTTTTTTGCTGAGGTGAAAGCTAGTGCGATTTTCATTTGGTGACGTCACTTGCTCTATGAACTGGAAGTAGTTGCTTTGAGAGACTCGCAGATGGTGTGGAGTGACTGGCGATGAATGTAGAGGGTCCCGGGTTCGAACACAGGTAGGGACAGTAGGCAAAGCTTTCGCAGTGGGGCTATATACCTAGATTACTATGTGGATTGAGAAATGTGAAAGGTTGAATTAGATAGCTTAAGTAGAAGTATTCTAGAAAGGTCTATGAAAATATGTTATAAGGTCCCCATGCGCTTTCCCCGAAGGAGCAAGAGGAGGGGTGAGAGAGAGTTCAAATGTTAGGAACATCATTAAATGTATGCTTATCAACGATAGCAAGTATTTGTTTTATTAATTAGGGCCTAATCAGAGAGAACAGTTAAAGAAATTGAATAGCGAACTGAAATGGGTTAGCGGGAAAATATAAATTGTTGGTACATTTTAGAACGATAATTTATTTTGGTTACGGGGATGCAAGTGGCATTGGCTGTTGTGCTGGGGGAATAGCGCCAGCCTGTGGTGGGTTCTGGAATTGTTACATAAACAAACTTATATTGTAAACTAAAGTGATGGAATAGGATACAATTATAACATTATCAGAAAAAAGGCACAATTTAATGTGAAATAGTTATTACAATTATTATTGATAGTTATTACAGTTATTATCATTGATCCAGTAATGATAGAAGGACAGTAGAGTAAAGGCAGGGGATTAAATCTCATTTAGGGAAGTTATATTAGGGAGAAAATACCATTAACTGAGGGAACATTTGATGTAACCGTGATTGTATTGGCTAAAAACTTAAATATGACATTTACAGGGGGGACAGGAACAATAGAAGGGGAGACAGATTTTCCTAGGGGGTTGAACAAATAATTGATAATGGATCATTTGAGATGAGATCACATGTAGCAGAGTTAGGGTAATCAATTAAATAATAATTGTATACTCTGGGAATTTTGAGTGGTTTTATGGATTAGTTATGAGGAATTAGATTGATACAAACAATTATTGATGGGTTAGGACTGGGGCAGTAGTGAAGTTAGGCAGTATTTAGGTCATAAAAGTGAGCTACCAAATTAAGTGAGGCCTGGCTATTTGTGGTTGTTATTTTTCAAATTGGGTTTTTCAAACAAAAAATAACACACCTAGTATGATGTTTATAAAGCCTTGTTGTTTCAATTTTTTTTATTTTTTTAGGTTTTGGCTGAGTTTGGGGTATATATGATTTCTTATGAGAATGAATGTCATGAGGACTTAATGAACACTTGGGATAACTAACATTTATGAAAAAGTGTGAAGAAGATTATAAATTGGTAATAATATATATGATTTGAACCATTAAATAACAGAAGAGAGAGTGGAGGGATGGCAATTGGATAATAAATTACCAATATTACCTAAGTGATTGTTTAGGTAGGTGGTAATATTGACACATGGGCAAATCATGTGTCAAAAGGGGAGTGGTAGGATTAAATAATAAATATATACGAAGGAGAGGACAAAATACTTAAAAAAAAAAAAAAAAGATTAGAAATTGAGAGCTGAACATGTATGTGTGAAGATAGTTTATTAACCACACCCGTATGTCAGAGGTTTTGTGAACTAAAGGAGAAGGTGACCCACTCTATCTAACCAGGAGACTGGGTGTGGATCCAGTCCCTAAAAGAAGAAAAACTGGAAGCAGGCCTGTTGGGAAGGGCCCTACCAAGTCCTATTAGATCCACCTGGGTGCATGTCACACACTGCAAAAAGGTAAACCCAGTTACACCTGACGAACAAACACAGAGTTAGGAGAAAGAACCGATCACCACTAGGGCTCGGGGGTTGGCTCCTTAACGAAGATTCCCTTACCCTGTCTGATCATCCCTGTGTGAGTTCGATAGAAGGTAAAGCAATGGGTTGGCCTCTGGCGTCTGACATGTTCTCAGGGCGAGGGTGGGGATTCACAGGTCTCCCGACGGTAGGTAGCTGTCTGATTGTGGGGGCCATATTCCTAACACACTCAAACCCTCCTGATCAGCCAGAAGTAGTAGTTAACCTAACACATGTTGATAAAATAATACCTGAGCATAGTCTACGAAGGCATAGGAGACAGCTAGACGTAGGGAAAGGGGAAGTACTAGGGACTTTAGGGAAGGACATCACCATATGTATGTCACCATGTACATCCTGGGACTATGTAGTTGCTCATACCAAGCGGGGCGGGGGGGGGATATGTCAATCTCCATACACAGTTTAGGGACAGGTGTAGTATTGTGAAAGTAGGGAATTACCAGAAATGGCAGTGCAACCCATATAAGGGTAGGTACTGTCTGAAAGTCTAAATTACGCTAAAACAGGTTACAGACCTGAACAAGTGAGATATCCTCTTCAACTGGGGCACCCTATAGAGTAAACCTCTCTGAGGGAGTTAGTGAGACCGGGGCTGTGGTGAAGATAGTGCAAACTATAGACCTGAAGAAAGTAGGACAGGTGGAGACAGGGTGTAGAAATCTTGACCTGTGGTTGGAATGGGTTCAGTTTACGGCAAGAACTATGTCTAAAGAGGACTGTTATGCCTGTGGGACAGCCAAACCAAGGTTAACAACTACTCCGTTCCCCTTGACAGGCTTTGACTCTCTGTCAGGTTTATCCTCCATGCAAGCCTCCTGGGAATGTGGTGAAAGAGTCTTGTAGTAACTTGCACTATCTGTATCCCCCGATAACAAAGTCATCCCGACCTAGGTTGCCTCCGTTTGAAGTCTCAGGGGATTCTAATTGTTTTTCTAGGACTAATAAGATAGGATACAGGGTAGGACATCTTAGCTCCTGCTCCCACACAGAGAATATCACAACTAAAGAGACCATGACTAATCTCTCCTCTTTGTTGCAGCCAGAGGATTTTAGGAACCAAAACCAGGCCCGTGCTGACATCTGATGGTTGTGTGGTGATAACAGATTGTGAACTCACCTACATACGCAAACAATCAAACGTGTCAGAGACTGGTGAGTTGTCACGTAGAAAGTAGGACCTCCTCCCGGGATCCTTTGATGAAAGGATATATATTGATGGGATAGGAGTACCTCGAGGGGTTCCAGAAGAATTCAAAGCTAGGAATCAGATCGCAGCTGGGTTTGAATCAAGTATTTTCTGGTGGTCAACAATTAATAAAAACGTAGATTGGATGAATTATATTTACTATAACCAGCAAAGATTTATAAACCACACTCGTGATGCAATAAAGGGATTAGCTGAGCAGACAGCGGCAACTAGCTTAATGACATGGCAGAATAGAATAGCTTTAGATATGCTTTTGGCTGAGCGGGACGGGGTTTGTGTTCTGTTTGGATATATGTGCTGTACTTTCATCCTCAAACAACACAGCACCGGACGGGTCCGTGACCAAAGCGCTTCAGGGACTCACCACGCCGGCGAACGAACTGGCTGAGAACTCTGGTATTGATAGTTCCCTAAACGGTTGGTTTGACAACATATTTGGTAAATGGAAAACTATTGTTGTAACTATTCTGGGTGAAGTTATAGCTTCTATGGGTATACTTGTTCTTTGTGGATGTTGTCTTATTCCCTGTGTCTGAGGGTTGGTGAGAAAAGGAGATGGAGTAGGCGGTTTCCCAACAGATGGTGAGATACGGCCCAATCCCGGACTCCGACCTAAGGAATGAAGGATATGACCTACCAGGCTTGGTGGAGTGACACTCTAGAGGGTGTCTAAAGGGGGCCAAAATGTACTTCCCGTTTGTGTTTTATGTTTTAATAATCTTGTGTTTTGTGTTCTATTAATCCTGTGTTTTATGCTTTATTAATCAAGTTAACCATTGTGATTGTTTATTCCTCCTGATGTGAAGGTAAAGGATTCCTGGGTGGCTGGTAGCCAACTCAGTACATGTTAGGTGTAGGGGAGGATGGAAGGTTTTTAACATTTATTTATTTTCTTTTATAATAAAATTTTAGTGTGAATCAATTTTTGTTATGCTGTTATCCTCATGCTTACTTATGTGTTGTTCAACTATGTTATTTGGAGTGACACCATAATGGGTGTCAAAAGGGGGAATCCAAATTTCCCGGAAATTTCTTATTTTGGGTTTTCTTATTTTGGGTTCACACCCAGTGGGTGTGAAAAGGGGGATTGTGGGGTTCTATTTTCTCATAATTTGATCTGTATGTGATGAATAGCTTAGAAGGAATGCATTAATGATAAGCATAGGTTTGTACTATACTGATATAAATTGTTTCACATAACAGGCTGTGATTCATGTGAGGAACGTTAGGGGCTAGGATGAGATAAAACTTGTATTTCTTATAGATAAGACTTGTATTTCTCACAGATACGAACACTGCCTCTTTGTTGTCTGTGAACCGTCCTTGAACGTAGTACAGTGGAATGGTGTCTTTTGGGTGCTAACTCCACAGGTTATTATGATAGCAACTTATGCCTGGGAACGGTGGAGCGCCAAGGGGTTGGGACCAGCCCGTGCGCCAACGGATTGGCTGAGTAAGTCTAAACCACACTCAGTCTCTACTCTGATTGGCCAGCAGAGAGTGGGAACTATCTCTGTCAGAGTATTTGAAGAAGAACCTGTAACAATGGATTAGTTCTCTGTCTGCCCTGCGTGGTATTTAAGTGAGCCCGTATACGAACCAACATACTTATCATACATACATTTAGCATATAATAAATTTAGCTTGGATTGAATATCTCTTGATTATGTTTTCTCTTATTCCAATACCAGATTTGAATTACGCAATTTCTAACAGTATACAGAAGATAGCCCTATTTGGTAAAATACCAAGTCCATATTATGGCAAGAACAGCTCAAATAAGCAAAGAAAAAACGACAGTCCATCATTACTTTAAGACATGAAGGTCTGTCAATACGGAACATTTCAAGAACTTTGAAAGTTTCTTCAAGTGCAGTCACAAAAACCATCAAGCGCTATGATGAAACTGGCTCTCATGAGGACCGCCACAGGAATGGAAGACCCAGAGTTACCTCTGCTGCAGAGGATAAGTTTATTAGAAAACTTCAGAAATTGCAGCCCAAATAAATGCTTCACAGAGATCAAGTAACAGACACATCTCAACATCAACTGTTCAGAGGGGACTGTGTGAATCAGGCCTTCATGGTCGAATTGCTGCAAGGAAAGCACTACTAAAGGACACCAATAAGAAGAAGAGACCTGCTTGGGCCAAGAAACACAAGCAATGGACATTAGACCGGTGGAAATGTGTCCTTTGGTCTGGAGTCCAAATTTGAAATTTTTGGTTTCAACCGCCGTGTCTTTGTGAGACGCGGTGTGGGTGAACTGATGATCTCCGAATGTGTAGTTCCCACCATAAAGCATGGAGGAGGAGGAGGTGTTATGGTGTGGTGGTGCTTTGCTGGTGACACTGTCTGTGATTTATTTAGAATTCAAGGCGCACTTAACCAGCATGGCTCCCACAGCATTATGCAGCGATATGCCATCCCATCTGGTTTGGGCTTGCCAACAAGGGTTTTGCCACCAAGTATTAAGTCATGTTTTGCAGAGGGGTCAAATACTTATTTCCCTCATTAAAATGCAAATCAATTTATAACATTTTTGACTTGTGTTTTTCTGGATTTTTGTTGTTGTTATTCTGTCTCTCACTGTTCAAATAAACCTACCATTAAAATTATAGACTGATCATTTCTTTGTCAGTGGGCAAATGTACAAAATCAGCAGGGGATCAAATACTTTTTTCCCTCACTGTATATCCCCCTTTTTGTCAGCATCCCTTTGACTGCCTCATGGATATCTTCTCCCCGTGTGTGCTTCTAGATTTGTTAAACCCAACAGCTCCTCACAGAATTCCTTCATTGTTTCGTTATAAAATCTGACAAACACCAGAAGCTGGGCATTATCAGTTGATTCATCCACAGCTAATGAAATGCATGGTGCATTCTGAATGGCCTCAAGTTGTTTAGTTAAATCTTCAGCTAATATTTCAGTTCTCCTCATTGCTGTGGAATGACCGTGGGATCTGTTTGATCATTTCCCTGAGCTCATCTTTTTGTTTACCTTCAAGCAAGGTGTCAGCAACTCCACACATGCACACTTTTACCATCTCAGCGTCAGAATTTTTTTTGGTATGTTTTCCCAAAACCCAAGCTATCCTCAGTGAACATTTACATTTTAGTCATTTAGCACAGGAGCAATTAGGGTTAAGTGCCTTGCTCAAGGGCACATCAACAGATTTTTCACCTAGTCGGCTCGGGGATTAGAACCAGCGACCTTTCGGTTACTGGCACAACGCTCTTAACCACTAAGCTACCTTGCACGTTGTTAGGCTGTCAGGGAATTAACAAGGACTTTGGTGGACCTCTCGTATTGGGATTTGAGTTGGTTAATCTTGTTCGTTCTCACCTCCGTGTTTATGGGATACGTCTGATCGAATTTACTATGCCTGGTGTCATAATGGTGCTTAACAATGGCACTTTTTACGAGAGTTACGGACTCACAGCATATCAGGCACATTGGTTTTGTGCTAGTTTCGGGGAGAATTAATAAATACTGTTCCGTCCATTCGTCTTTGAATATACGGTTTCAGAGTGAACTTTTCTTTTCTTTTTAACAAGCCATATTAACAAAGACACTGGTAACTAAGCTCCTTCTATCTGTGATATTTACATTTGAACCGCGGTCAAATCTTTCTCTTCATTTCTGCCTGCTTTTTCCGCAGAGGATATTTGGATATATGTGATTGGGTAAGACGCGGCCTCTTGTGTTTGCATATAACCACGCGATTGGATTAGACGGGGCACTAGTAGAGGTGGGCGTTGCTTCGAGAGAGAGCGCGAGAAAGAACGGTTGCTGAGTTAAAGGGGCCGCTACGCCCGGTGTATAAAAAAAAAAAAAAAAAAAAAAAGATGTCTAAAATAATGTGTTTACTTTTATATAACAAAATGCGATGTTGTCCGGTCCGGATTGACCCTTTTCTGGGTCCGGACCGCGGTCCGCCAGTTGAGTTTGGCTGGCCTATCGCTTCCTCTCGTTTTGAGAGTCTTTTGACCTTACAAAGATGGCGCACTCAACGCTGTCATTTCCTCGGTTCCGGCCGTTCCTATGGATACAGGTTCTTGCGGAAATTGTGAAAAGGTCAGAAGTGTTTAGCACTTTCCAGCTAAGTTAGCAGAATGACATCTCCTCCATTTGAAGAAGTTGAACTGAGCAAGAAACACGAAGAAATGTGAGCTATTGTCCAGTTAAACAATTTGAGGGAAATCTTGACCATTAGTAACGTGTCGTTAAGGTTAGCTAACGCTAGTGAAAACCTGAATGTGCTTGGTGTCTAACTTAGTCTAATGTTAGCTCAGTCAGAACCATGTAACGTTAACATTAAGTTTAACCAAAGATACTGATAAACGGTAAATGTAACTAATGCTAAGTAGCTGATAAAATAGGCAGCAGATCCGAGCGGCTTGCTTACAGCTGCACTAGGGTAGGACAGCATTCCTGTTTACACTGAGTACATATAACATTAGGAATACCTGCTCTTTCCATGACATATAGACTGACCAGGTGAAAGCTATGATCCCTTATTGATGTCACTTGTTCATTTCTGCTTCAATCAGTGTAGATGAAGGGGAGGAGACCAGTTAAAGAAGGAATTTTAAAGCTTTAAGACCATTGAGACATGGATTGTGAATGTGTGCCATTCAGAGGGTGAATGGGCAAGACAACAGATTTGTGCCTTTTGAACGGGTATGGTAGTAGGTGCCAGGTGCACCGGTTTGAGTGTGTCAAGAACTGCAACGCTGCTGGGTTTTTAACGCGCAACAGTTTCCTGTGTATCAAGAACGGTCCACCACCCAAAGGACATCCAGCCAACTTGACACAACTGTGGGAAGCATTGGAGTCAACATGGGCCAGCATCCCTGTGGAACGCTTTCGACGCCTTGTACGGTCCATGCCTCGACTAATTGAGGCTGTTCTGAGGGCAAAAGTGGGTGCAACTCAATATTAGTAAGATGTTCCTAATATTTTGTACACTCAATGTATATTAAGACACAGCGGAACCGACGAGATATTGCTCAGAAAACATACCTCAATCCAGGTATGAGAAATGCGGTAAACTCCGAATTGTCCCATTTATCCCAACTGTTACACTGAGAAGATTGAACAACTGCTCGTTTTTAAGTAAACTGACAATGGCTTTTCCAAAATGGCTGCTGTGGCTTCTGCTACCTAGCATGAGGACGAAAAGGACAGTTTTCCGGAAAAACTAGCAGTTGGGATAATGGAACTATTCGGAGTACAACGCATTTCTCATTCTTGGATTGAGGTACGTTTTCCGAGCCATATCTCGCGTCGGCTCCGCGTGTCATAATATACACAGGAATAACGGTCTGACCCTAGGGCAGCTGTAAGCACGCGGATCGGATCTGCTGGCAAGCTGATAATTGCGTGTTCAAGAGCATTAAAACAGTGATGTATCATGGGTAAATTGTGACTGATTGATCTACAAATAATATTGAGTAGTTATTTGTGATGCAAGGTGATTTGTAGATCAGTCAGTCAGCAGTTGTCTGCACTGTCGGCTGCGATGTCAAACAAGCCCATTAGCTAACTTTAGTTAGCCCCCTGAGAGTTTGTTGAAAATGTCCTAATTGGCTTTGGCTTTCTGAATATCCAGAACAAAAGTATAGCTAGCTCAAATGTAGCTCTACTTGAATAACTAGTGTATGCAGAGCCTAAAGCTCATTTTCACATTGGAAGCATAGTTAAGGAAGTCATCCATGTTGTGTCAGTCTAGGGAAGAGGGCTGTGCTCCTTCAGCAGATGGAGAGTCGATATGAGCAACAGAAGAGCAAGAGGAGGCAGCAGGTGAAGCTGTCACAAGCGGCACATGAGAGAAATGCCCAACTCCTCCAGGTATGAATCTACCAAGTGCCTCTCAGACCTGCTGCTAGGTTCTCTACTTGAATGTACACGTTCAGTGCATGGCTTTTGATGTGCATGTTGATGAGGCTGGTATAGGCTTTGAAGGCTATGTGAAATGGAATAGCTGAATTTGTGATAGGCTGATCCTTTCTCCAACGACAGGACTTGCAGAAAATTGAGAATCGTCTCAGAACAAGAGAACTCCCACACCCTGACATCCTCAGTTTGGAGGTAAGGGATCTCTAATAAGTAACAACAAATTAACAATGCATGCCGTCTCTCTGAAGATTCCCTAATTTTCAATGGGAGCTATTTTGAGTTGTGTTGCAGCCTGACCCTACTGTACCTGATAATCAAGTACAGTCAGGGGTCACAGATTGTTGGTGACACAGGCCGCTGTACTGTTCTAGACTCGTTACTGGGCATCAGTTGAGGAGAAGATCCCAGAATGGGAGCGCTTCCTCCTGGGTAAGGGCCCACATCCTAGCAGTGACCCTAGCAGAACACCGAAACAACGGAAACAGAAAACCACACCCAGAGACCATGCCCCCACACAAGATGGGGCTCTGCCTCCTCGTCCTATACTGAAACATGACAAATGACTTGAAGTGGACAATCTGTTTTGGCTTTTGACTTCATCTTATGTGATCAAGCAAGGAGAAACTAAAATCAGTCGACAGTTACACTAGTGTCATATGGGCTGTTTTCCTATGAGAAGAACAGTATTCTTAGCACCAACTGTATTGAGTAGGCATCATGTTGATTTACATATGTTTACACTGCAGCTCCTTTTTGTGCTCAGCCATTTTGATGTCTCAGGGTGAAGCTCAGATTTAGCCTATTTAGCCACAGTCTACATAATTGCTCCTCTTGATTGCAATGTTTACAAGCAAGGCTCACACTTTCAGTGTGAGGATATTGTCTGTAGCAATTTATGGGAATCCCATCAGAATTTTATTTGAAACAAGAATATGGTGTCTTTGAATTCATGGCTCATATCTGGCCACTAGGGGGAGGTAGCACCATAGATTTGGATAACAAAGGCACATTCCTTCAGTTAGTTAGCCTCAGGTCATTCACTTCACCATCTGTCACTCATCAATGATTTAATCAAAATTGCTCTTATTTATTTGCATATATTGTCTGTATACTAGCTATGTTCTTTTCTTATTTATACAGTAAAGCACTTTTTTTTGCTCAAACATACTGTGCAATATCTTTTCTTTCTTTTTTTTACAATCAATGCTAAAGGTATATTATATATTATGGTAAACCTCAAGCCATTCATCATTCAATTACCGTCCCCATTCTTGTTTAAGTTTAAGCAATGTGCATATATTTAACCAATAAACAGTTTCTTATTATTCACCTAATTCTTCATTGATTTATTCCGTTCACTGCAACCTTACTTTTTTCTAATAAATCATTATATTTATAGTTTAGCTTATTAGTCCGTTAAAAAGCATGAGCTGACGCACACTTAACTTTGTAGAGTTGACTAACAGAGAATAAACTACAAAAATAAAATGTTGCACACTCTATATATACACCCAACAATTTAATACATGTATCCATAAACTTGTTGGGAGCATATTAAGAATTTAGCTTATTAGCGTATAACTATTTTAAACTTTTTTTTTTATGAACCAATCCAGCACCCCCCACACTTCATCATACACTGCCTTTAGAAAGTTTTCACAACCCTTGACTTTTTCCACATTTTGTGTTACAGCCTGAATTTAAAATGGATTAAATTGAGATTTTGTGTCACTGGTTTACACACAATACGCCATAATGTCAAAGTGGAATTATGTTTTTAGAAATGTGTACAAATTTAATACAAAATGAAAAGCTGAAATGTCTTGAGTCAATAAGTATTCACCAACTTTGTCATGGCAAGCCTAAATAAGTTCAGGAGTAAAAATTTACTTAACAAGTCATCTAATAAGTTGCATGGACTTACTGTGTGCAATAATAGTGTTTAACATGATTTTTGAATGACTACCTCATCTCTGTACCCCCACACACGCAATTATCTGTAAGGTCCCTTAGTCGAGCAGTATGTTTCAATCACTGATTCAACCACAAAGACCAGGGAGGTTTTTCAATGTCTCGCAAAGAAGGGCACCTATTGGTAGATGGGTAAAAATAAAATAAAAAAGCAGACATTGAATATCCCTTTGAGCGTGGTGAAGTTATTAATTACACTTTGGATGGTGTATCAGTACACCCAGCCACTACAAAGATATAGGCGTCCTTCCTAACTCCATTGCCGGAGAGGAAGGAAACTGCTCAGGGATTTCACCATGAGGACAATCATGTTATGGGTATGCTTGTCATCAGCAAGGACTAGGGAGTTGTTTAGGATAAAAAGAAACGTAATAGAGCTATACACAGGCAAAATCCTAGAAGAAAACCTGGTTGTCTGCTTTCCAACAGACACTGGGAGACAAATCCACCTTTCAGCAGGACAATAACCTAAAACACAAGGCCAAATATACATCTGGAGTTGCTTACCAAGATGACATTGAATGTTCCTGAGTGGCATAGATATAGTTTTGAATTAAATCGGCATGAAAATCTATGGCAAGACCTGAAAATAGCTGTCTAGCAATGAACAACCAACTTGACAGAGCTTGAAGAATTTTAAAAGGAATAATGTGCAAATATTGTACAATCCCGGTGTGCAAAGCTCCTTAGACTTACCCAGAAAGATCCACATCTGTAATCGCTGCCAAAGGTGATTCTAACATGTATTCACTCAGTGGTGTGAATAGTTGTGTAAATTAAATATTTCTGTATTTCATTTTCAATAATTTTGCTAAAATTTCCAAAATCATGTTTTCACTTAGTCATTATGGGGTATTGGGAATTCTGGCTGTAACACAACAAAATGTGGACTGTCAAGGGGTATGAATACTTTCTGAAGGCACTGTATGTTGTGCATTAGGGGGTTGAATATATTAGCCTGAGCCATTGAGCTGTTCTCTGGAATGTCTCTAAACCATTTATATAGTCATTGAAGAGTCCTCTTTATATTTGAGCTACAATGTGATTGTGCTGTCTTTATTAAACAAAGCCTCCAGAAGGACCTTCTGTGTCTGCGATAATTGCTTTTTTTTATTGTACCTTTTATTCAAGGGTAGCCTGAGGTCAGCCAGTTACCATATGTTCATAATACTCCATAGAAATGTGTGTAAAATGACCCATTCATTTCTGCAGGTCCATTAGGCTTGCATAAACTTCTGTGGTTCTCAAGACAGGTTTTTTGGGGGGAGTCTGTTTGTTAGGTAGTTGGTATCACTTTGATCAGAAAGCGTTATTGCTAGTAAAGTTAGAATGCCTGTCTGTGTTTTCTTGTGTTATTTTACCATTATACAGTAGACCATATTCAGTATGACAAATGGTCCCATTTATGGGGTTACAAATTGGTCAAAATGTTAGATTGTTTACACCAACATAATCGAGAGTTCTGTTCAGATATTTTCAGCTAAGACACAGGCCGTAGTGACAGTGTTAAGGAGCTGCTGTGTGGAGAAGGTACACGGGACAAAATGTGAGCTCTGATGAAGGTGGACGTCTCGCTGTTAAACAGGACGCAAAAACACAGCGAGCCTTTCCACCTGCTTTCTGACTGTCAAAGCAGCACAAACCACCCCTCTGCCCTCCCTCCTCCACCTCCCTCGTTCTTCCTTCTCTCCTTCCCTCTCTGTGGCAGAGATGGCATCCCTGATTCAGCCTAATTGCGATGATGAAACCTGCACTGGCTTGACGCGGAGTGGCGGCTTGACAAACGCAATCATCCGGATGGCCTTGGTTGAAGTGGCCATGGTTGGCAGCTGCCCTGACTCCTCAGATGGGACCCGCTCCTGCCCCCGAGGTCAGGCAGGCACCAATTGCCATGGAGGGGGGCTAATGGGGGATGGTGATGGTGGGAGGGGTGGTTGTGGGTGAAGATTTGAGGAGGGTGAATGAGGGCAGGGGAACAGGCAGCAAATTATCTAAAAGGGTTTTGAAGAGCACGATCTGGAGCCCTTCCAAATGACTAGATTCGCATTATGTATTCTAATGGTGAAGGCCCTGAGGTGGATTAGCTACGGACACCACAGTCCCGTCACGCCCCCGGCTGGCAGACCAGGCCCCTGTTACCAGGTCCTGCCAGCCAGTCCCAGCCCTGACAACCCTCCCTGAGTCCCCTGACCCCCATTACCCCACAGACACCTGGGTTAAAGCCAACCTCTCAAATTCAGCAGCAGGATTATCAGCTGACAGAGGAGGCTAGGAGGTGACCCCCTCCATCTCTAATAGCATATGCATTTGAAACCGTATGATTACATTATTTGGGGCGTCTATTGAGAGCATGCTGAGAGGCTCCTGAGAAGCACAATAACTGGTTAGCTGTCGACTTCAATTGATTGGATAATGGATGATTGCATGTTGTATTTTATTGAATAATGTGTAGTGTAGTGAGCACTGCAAAACAGAACTAAGATTTTGGCATCATTTGGTTTTGTTTTTCTATTCTTTTATAACATTTTGTTATTATGTAATAGAAGTCCAAACACACATCACATTTTTTGTAGTACACTTTCTTTTTAAATCGACCTACAGTATTTGAAAATAAACCAATGTTAAAATGCTGTTTCTCGAAATAACATGGGGGCTCCATACTGTACAATGTACTCCCGTATTATTCCTTATCACTCCTTTGATCATGTCATGTCAACTCTGGCTAAGTGCATGTCCTGCCAGGCAGGCCTGTGCCTACTGTATCAGCTAAGAGAGGAGTTGACTGTGTGTTGTTCATGTTGTGGTGGATTAAAGAGAAGTCTACATGTGGCACACTAAAAGGAAGTAACACTGACCTTAAGGGAACGCCACACTGTTCAGTATTGACTGGCCAATCTTAAGTATAGTGTTTCCTCCTAAATGGACCAGAGGTTTTTTGTGTCAACATAATCATATACCTCACTGCACTTCACTGTCTCTCTGTACTCCTTACAAAGAAAGCTTTCGGCACATACTTTTTCAATTGTAGTGCACTTAAACACAAATGTCTTTCATATACTGGAGCTTGTCTGGGATTTTTTGATTATTCTTAGACTATTGCTGCTGTAATGCTGGGAACTCCTGCAGTGTTTTTTCCCCTTTTCAAATGCATACTTACAATGTTTTCAGCTCTTTTTCCACAAGCCTACCGGTGAGGTAAGGGAAGTTATAACATATAGTTTTATTTGAGTTGAGTGTGTATGACTGCAAGAATATGTCTCTGTTAGTGTGTGAGAGAGTGGATTTTGTTGTTTTTTCCTTTTCAACATTGATACTATGGAGGAAAGAATGCATTCACAGTATGTCCTGAACAACATGTTGGATGTACAGAATATGTATTTTTTATCACATCTTCTATCGTATGAAAAATAATTACATTTTAATTGCTTGGATCAATCTCCATTGTGTTAATGGAAGTCACAAAGTTAATTAGTTTTACTTGTGTTCAGTCCTCTATCCTCTTACCAGTGCCTAACAACTGGTGAGAATGCTCATCCTAATTTGACACAACTTGTAGGATCTCATTATAAGGGGCCTTATTTGTGTGAACGAACACCGTGGTTCTGGAGTAGTACGTCATTAGCCCTTGTGGGTAAGCACAGCAGTAGTGGACATTTCTCAGCAGGGCCAGCCCAGGTCAAAGGGATTAGCACCGGACATCCCAGAATTAGCGATCCTGACCAACAATGAGACTGATTTAATTCCACAAAAATAGAGCTCAGTCTCTGCAGGGTGTGATGGAGAACATTACTCATTTTATTATTCACTTATTTATCTAGTTATAGAAATGTGTTGATATAAAGTTGTATGCTTGCCTATTAATTTGGTATTGTTTATCTATTTAATTGTTTTTGACAGTGGCCAACATTAGTTTTTACTCATGACTCCTCATGGACACCAATCTCATTGCTGTCAGTGCACGTCAGAACAGTGAGAGGCTGAGGCTGGAAATGTGGAGCAGATTGTTTTGGGGTCAGGGTTCTCTAATCCTCCCAGAGACAGAGGTGAAAGGAGTGGGCAAGGGGACAGAGTCCCCTTCAGCTCCTTGGCCCTGGGCTCTGAGGGTGGGCGGACGGACTGGTCCTGGGTGGAGGTCAATCTCTGGAGACTGACAGACAGTGATGTGATTCCAGTAGGGCAGAGCTGGCACATGGCTCCTACGAGCCCAGCACCCATAGGCCTCTAAGCCACAAAGCACCTTCTACCACCCGTGTCCTTGACGAGCCAAGAAAGGCAGTGTGTGTGTGTGCGCGTGTATGTACATTTACATTGTGTAAAGGTATAGAAGGATTTTAATTAGATTTGGTGGGGAAAGTGTTGACTAGTTTTATCAAGGAATTGTACTTGTATTTAATGGATAGCATGATTGCAGTGTAGGCCTACACAATGCACACTCCAATTTGCTGGTGTAATATGCTAGGCTACTGCACCCAAAAAATATATTTAGAAAATCCAAGATCCTAAGGAGGTGTTTGAAACCAAATGTGGATTACATATTTGTTATGTTTTTGTATTGAAATGTTATTTTTTTTTTTTACAATAAACTGTCTTTATAATATTCAATAGCTTTCGTGGTGTCATATATACACATGCATGTTCCAATCCTATCATTTTCCAGTGTCGAGTACCCACTGCATATTTTGAGCAGCTACAACAATATTATTGCTGACTGCCCTTTTGGACATTATTAAAAAGTTTCCAGAACACCATGTAGTTGGCTGGCTGATTCCATATTTTCAACACCATTGTCCAGGAATGCGCCTTGTGGGTTCTTTGTGCCAAGAGCCAACGCTTCTTCTAGCTAGGGGCGCAACCAGCCTGTGCGCTCCTCCAGCAGCGAAATAAATTGCTTTCCAAAATGATGGTAAGGGTTGATTTAATTAGAATTTAATGTGGGCTAAACGGGGGAAACTGATGTAGTTAACATTTGGTGGACTTAATTGGTCCTTTTATCTCCTCTCAGCCCTTAAAAACGCCGAAACTACTCCCGTTAATCTCCCAATCAATTGAATTGGTCAAACAAAAGTCTTGCTCTACTTTTCTTCCTGTCTCAGCCGAGCCTTTTGTTACTTGTAAATGCCTCAATTTTGGGTGATCCTGATCGTGTAGATGTACTCTATTGTTGACAGTTGATTAATGCGCTCTTGTGTTGGTAATCTCTTTCGCTGTCTTACATGTGCACGCAGTAATGAGCTCCGTTGTCAATTAACGTGTTTCTAGAAGCGAAGCTGGTTGCTCAGATGTTTGAGAGGTATGTGCAGAGAAAAGGGCAACGCTGCTGCCTTTAGGTTGTTTACTCCAGTCCCCAGCACTCTTTTCTCCGGCTTTGGACAAGACGGACACTAGTGCATAGCCCTGACGCTTTTCTACACACAAACATTTATTTTGAGAAACTCACACCATGCGCATTTCCCCATCTATAGACTATTCCCTGACAAAGATGGATGAATGGATACTGAAATTCAATGTAGGCTGAGTTGTAAAGATTATTTATACAAAACACAAACCAAACCCGTTATAAGACGTAAAAACAAGTACCATTGGCAACACTTTACATACTGTGTGAACTGTGATAATTATTCGGCCCGTCAACCCAATATGGTTCAGATTGTCAGTGCAAGGGGATACCAACTTGATAGCGTTGCCTATTGTTTAATTGGGCATAACTGACCCCGTGATATTCTAGCTATGTTTGTGTTGGAATTTCATTATGATATTTTTCTGCATATGCCAACCCCCTACCCGCAACTCATTGACTGTAGTCAATTAAAGTGTATTATTTGATGATGCTTTGGAATGTTTGTATAGAACAATTGCCTATAGTCTATCCTACGTAGGCTACGAATTAAAATATGAGAATAATTAGGCCTAACGAAAGTACATTTGAGAATTGTTTTATTCTTCTCATAGCACAATTAAAGCCTACACTTAATAACATTTATGACGCAATGTGACGTGGCTTTCTTGAATTTCTATTGAAAACTCGGTAGCCTAAACTGGAATTGCGCACAATCTGAGTCTGGCACTACACATGAGTGTTCAAATTACGCACAATGTTCAACGCCAACAAATAGGAGTAGGGTGTGAAATATCAAAATATATGCCTAGAGCCTATATGTTGAACAATAATGTCAGCCTTTAGCTGATGTGACAATTATTTTTTTTTTTTTTACTGACAATATAACAATAATGGTTTTGGAAAAAACACACTAGTTGGTATCTTCTGGTCTTTTAAGCAGCTTGTGTGGGACCAGGGGGGACCAGAGGTGAACAGCCCATTCAACTGGTTATATTAGCCTTCTAACCCGTCCCTGGGCATGGTGTATAATTACTAACCGTTCTAATTGGTAGACCGAGATTTGTGAGCACGCGCCCGTCTCTCGTCAGAATTTCTGTTAGCGCACAAGGATAATATTGTTCCAGGAGCCGTGTGCAGAATACGTTATCCTTTATTAAAGTTGGACAGAGGTGGATGATATGGCCCAAGTGCTCTATTATTCATATTCTGATGAACACGTCTTGATGCGGTGAAGCCTCCCCTCGAGGGCGTTTAGCTGATTAATGTAATTCGCATTCAAGAGTGCAGTTTATATCAGATCATTACATTTTAGTCATTTAGCAGACGCTCTTATACAGAGCGAC
The DNA here is from genome assembly GCF_964263955.1 of Coregonus lavaretus. Classification (NCBI taxonomy): domain Eukaryota; kingdom Metazoa; phylum Chordata; class Actinopteri; order Salmoniformes; family Salmonidae; genus Coregonus; species Coregonus lavaretus. The sequence goes on along the minus strand of NC_139999.1, from coordinate 23,523,905 downwards.
TTACAGTTAGTGAGTGCATACATTTTTCACACTGGCTCCCCGTGGAAATCGAACCCACAACCCTGACGTTGCAAGCGCCATGCTCTACCAACTGAGCTACAGGAGGCCTTTACACGGAAGTCAAGTGTAGCATCATCAGACTTGTCTCTTTGTCTGGCAAAAAGTGCTTAAACTGAATTTATAGCCACCAATTTAAAGTGGAGGTTTATGATTTACATTTTTACATTTTAGTCATTTAGCAGACGCTCTTATCCAGAGCGACTTACAGTTAGAGAGCGCATACATTTTCAATGATGCTGCACAGGCCTAACAGTTACTTCTCTCAACCAAGTAACAGGAGCCATGTATTATTGCCGTATAAACCCAGACTAGCCTACACACTGGTGCTAGTAAAACAGCTGCTTGCAAAGCTTTTTTTGTGAAAAAGCAAACATCTGGATATTTGAGAGGATGAAATTGCCTATAGGCCTATCAGACGGATCACTGTCTTCGCAACTGGTTGGTTTGCATAGGCTACGTATAGCTTGATTTGGAAGAAGGCTGAAACGTTGGCCTATTGCAATATGATATGAGCCAAGCGTTATGAAATATCAATACAATTCTGTTCTGATATGTTATAGGCCTTTTCAAATAATTGAATGTAAACGTTTTCGATAACATTTTATTTAGGATACACTTTTTATTTCCTATTAATAAATGGCAACAGATGAAATTGTTAAACATTTAATTTTATGCATAAGTTATGTTGATGTATAAAACGTTTTATCCACATGTAGGTTACAATTTAGTTGTATGTAGCCTACATAGTAATGTATAAAAATGCGCCCACGGTAAAATACTTTTAAATTACATTTTATTTTAATATTATTTACAATTCGATTTTCACACGTTATGCAATAGAAAGAAAAAACACGTCCTCCTGAATTTACCCATGGGTGGAGCAAATAGTAATTTCCTTCGTAAATGTTTATAACATGAATTCATTCACGGTCAGAATTTACTGCACTGCTGCAACAATACAAAGTTCCCATCCTCATTATTATAATTTTGAAATCGAATAACAACCTAAAACACAAATTGCCTTCCATCAGTCTATCAAGTCGTCACAATGTTTTATTTTTATGCTTTATAGTTTCCCTTCTTTTAACAATTTTATTTGATGTTTTCATCACTCACTGAAAACTGGAGAAAAACTGCATTGAGAAATGTGCACTGGCGAGGCTTAATAAACTGTCCATTTAAGTCAGCTTTGGAGTCCCCTGGAAGAATCGGTCGCCACAGATATAGGCCTACATGAGTTATTGTCGTGCAACTTCCTTATGTGTTTTTTCAGGTCAAAGTTTCTGCAGAAGCCTTTCCCGCAGGTTCCGCACGTGAAGGGCTTTTTGTCGTTGTGCGTGTGCATGTGAAAGGTTAGGTTGTAGACCTGATGGAAGGCCTTGTTACAGATGGAACACTTGTACTGTTTCTCTCCACTGTGCGTCAACTTGTGGTTCTTGTAATTTCCTGAAATTGGGAAATGAAATTAATAAAAATGAACATCGCGAATAAAGTGAACAGCATACACTAAATGGAACACAAATTTAGCTGCTTTCTTCTCCTCAAGGTCAACTGGTCACCATTAAGTTACTCTCCACAAAGGCGCTCCATTCTACAGCCTTCATTAATTAGCGCTTTGCATGTTGAAGTCAATAAATTGTCAAACTTTGTCAAAGTCAAACGTAACAGCAACTGAAAACGGTCAGATTATAAACCAGAGAAAGTTCTGTCTCTTGACCCATGGCGAATTTAAGAGTCTTGTGTGGAGAGTTAGTTAGTGTAAAGTGACATGACCTATTTAGATTGATGCTTCAACATCATCAGAGGGCAGCACGGGTATCAATTTTTACCAATAATATTTGATAGGCCTCTAAATAATAGGAATTGTGTGCCTTTGCTGTTACTTTTGGATGTAATCTAGGCTACATTAGCATTAGGTTATAACTGGGATATATCATTACCACCATCATATAGCCTAGTTATTGTCATAAAAGTGTGATTTTTAATTAATATTTGTCTGGGATATTAATTTCATAAATGTATAACGCAGGCTGAAAATAATATGATCTGTATTATTTTATTATGATGCTCTGGTGTTATATTATTCTAAAAACATATAGCCTAAGACAAATTAAAACCTATAATGCGTGTTTTTGTAAATATAGCCTACCATAGAGGATATCCTGAATATTTTGACCAGGGTTTAAATGGTAATAATTACCTTTCTGATGAAATCCTTTCCCACAGAATTCGCAGACGAAAGGTTTGTACCCGGCATGGATCCGTATGTGAGTGTTCAGCGTCGAACTTCTGTTGAACGCCTTGCCACACTGGTTGCATTTATGAGGCTTTTCCTGATAAAGAAATACAATATATATATATATGATTATTATTTGTAAGCAATCCTCGAAGGAGTTTATAGTATAGTCATATATAACTAATATAGTTATTATCGAGGGAAATATGATATGTTTCACCTGTGTGTGGATTATTTTGTGTCTGCACAATGTGCTGGCCTGACGGAATCCTTTCCCGCACACTTTACACACAAACGGCCTCGCGCCTGTGTGCACTGGCATGTGTCGTGTCAAATTATAATGAGCATTGAACACCTGCAGAAGAAAACAAACAATCTCGTTTTCACTTTTCTTGTATTTCATTTGTGAGATGTTTTGATAATTGAAACAAACATTTCAGCTTCAATTTAATTTCCAAATAAATAGGGTATGCCTATTCTAATCTATTGCACAAAACATTTACAATAACTGATACTGCGTTATTGTCTATAGGTCTATATGTTTTTTTTTTTTTTTAAGGAAATGTAAGTGATTTGCAAAGCAAATAATAAGCAAACAAAACGAACAATAACAATTGCATCGTTATTATTTTATACCATTCGTTTTACTGAATTAAATCCTTTACCTTTCCACACACTTCGCATGTGAAGTTTTTGGGTTTCCCGTCCGTGGAGCTGTTGTTGAGCTTGCTGTGCGCTTTCACTCCATTTTTCTCCGAGGTCAGACTATTGTTCTCCTTCACTATCTGGTCGAGCTGGCCAGGGAGATGCTCCTTGTGTGGGTACTGAGGTGTCGGAAACTTTTCGGTCGAAGCGCTGGCGAGTTTGGCATTCTCCAGCAGTAGCAGTTTCTGGTGCGCACTGAGAGAGGCTTGTGAGTTGGCCAGGGCTGAGGAAAACAAGTGTCCGCTTAGCAGCTCAGACTGGTGATAAGCAGAGTCCAGGTAGTTAAAATAATAAAGAGAGCCGTTGGTGGGCATCGCCACTGCCTGGTGGATGACTTGGGGTTTTATCACCCTCCCCGGTAGTAAAGAGTGCTTCAACCCCGAGTCAATTTTGTCACACATCCCGCAGTTGGCTTTGCACATCCCCGCAGAAGTGCATAGTGTTCCTCTGAAATTAGCTTTCCAAAATTCGGAGTAGTTCATCAGCGCCTTGGCTTGTAAATCGTAGCTAAAAGGTTGCAGGGGGATCATGCACGGTATAGGTGAGCAGAGACCCAGCATCTTTATTCCCTCTGAAGACTCGACTACTCGCCGCTCATCCAAACGGCCTTTTGGTTCAGAGTTCTTGGACATGATCCGTTCAATGGAGAAGGCCAGCGCCTTTGGGGCGGCGGACACTCCGTTCCTACCGCCATCGAGTCGTGGGCAAGACATCACCGTTCCCAAAGGGAGAGAACTTGACATTTTGTGTACCGAACTTGGTGTGAGCAGCAGCCGACCAGCCCTCCTGTCCTCGCCTCCTGAATTCCAGAAAAGACCGGTCCCACATCAGTTTAATAAGGACCTTGGTATTACAATCTCACCTATTTGCATTCAAATGGGCATCCCTGGAACAATAGCGTCCAGGGGTACCAGATTAATGCTCATTAGTACACACAAAATTAACAGGACATTACAGAGCTCGTTAGGGAAAAGAAAAAGACAAAAAGCAGTGAGTTAATTCCTATTCAACACCTCTGAGAATCTGATAGCAAACTTAGCGTCAGAGTCAATGTTGAAGTTTACCTTTTTGTAAAGCGACGACAGATGTATTCGGAGATAGCAGCGTGACTGCTCTGTCACATTTTGGAAGCGGACGTCTTCATCAGCGCGAGATCACTGTCTCTTGCATTTAGCTACATCACATGGACTAGCTCATATCAGGGTGACAAGGAAACGCCATCACCAGCCCTGCCTCTTCTCCCGCCGCCCACTTATATACTGCCATGGGGGTGGTATGCATGACAGTTATTACAGATTATTATTTATGTCTCCATCCTCAAATACTCTGCTCATACCACCAGCCATTCTCTAATCGAATAACTATGATTTAGTCTATTCCTTTCTCGAAAAAAAAAGAAAAAGATGAGGGCCATTTGATCATGTTAATTTGAACAATGTGTTATTAGGCTATTATTATTATTGTTGTTGGTAATATTTGTTTGTTGTTGATTGTTGCTGACAACACTATCAATTACTGTTTTTAGGAAATAGGCCTAGTATTCAAAAAAAAAAAATGATTTAATTCAGGCTGCCATGTTTTGAATTGGAATATCGGTAAATATTAGGCTAATTAGTTAATAAGATCATAAAACTCATTTTCTGATTGTATGCTTCTAACTGCTAAAATTCACAATTTATTAGGCCTTCAGAGGTTGTTTAACTTGATTAACAATAATTATTTTTTGTCCTCTGGTTTAACCAGACTACATTTTAATTGTGAGTTGCTAATCCTTGGAGATGGAATAGTTTTTCCATGCTGGTTTATTACTATTTGAATAATTGAGAAGGTCCAATTTCCACCTGTTTAAAGTGCAGATCGCAAGAGCAGAACCTCCCTCGGATCCTATTAAACGTTTTTCCTCCACCTATTCAGAAGAACCAATTTTCCAGAGCGATTCAGAACTCAGCTCAGCCCCGAAAAAAACAGCTCTTTCAGTTTTAGCTACTAAAGCACTGCGTGGAACCTGGTTTTGTGTTTTTCTTAAATAAAAGGACGGATTAAGGGGGAAGAAAAGACTTAGCCTGGCCAGAGGTAGACCTTTAAATAAAAAGAGCTCTTTTTAAACCAGCATAAAAAGTTTGCTGGAATCCAGAGTTTTGTGTGCTTGTTACAATGACCAGTTGCCCTCTCCTCTTTTTTTCATAAGGACCAGCTTAAATTAATTTGTTTGCAGACGATTTCACCTGAGACGCACAACAAATGACTACAAAAATAGATTCCAAAATAACTTTGCAAGTTCACACCCACAAACGCGCATTATGATTTCCTTTATGCCTATTATTATATATTATTATTATTGGTTTGACAACGCATTGTTGAAGTTTATTTTGTCGACCATGCCATTCTAAAGTTTTCTCCCCTTAATATCGAGTGTGGATAAGTTAATTGTCATGTCCTTGAGATAGGCTAATAATAGGCTACTCAAGGTCAGGACATAGTCTTTCTTGGGTGAATATGGAAAATGTGAACTGAGATAAACTGCTTTTATTTCGACTTTATTTCATAGTTTAAACTAAAGGACAAACACTTGTTCAGGATACTGACTTCCGTTCGTTTCTCTGCTCTTTTTGTACATGATTGATAAACATGTAGAAAATATACGAAAATAAGCCATACATTTTCACAACAGTCTTTACTGATGACAAAAAGGTGTGTAGTCCTACGTAACCAAGACCTGAATATGTAGGCCAATTATGCTACATCTTAAATCCCGTTACACACCTGCAGCTTTAGCGCAGAAGGGTTTAAACGAGTCCCACTAATTCTACTCATATGTAAATGATGTAACTGTAATTTGAGTTTATTCAGGCCCATTACCGGCTCGTCCACACAATAAACATTTATCCTATTGCTGTAACCTCGGCCCACTACTCGGCATTAACACGTTCAGCAATTAGCTCGGGCATCGACTTAGGGGACTAGCTCTTGTCTCTTCTTTCCAAAGCAGGCACGCAAACATGTAGCCTACACAATGCAGCTGGCCGGGACGCTGAATTTTCATGACAAATTTGTTTGTTTATTGTGTCCCAATCTATTACCGTGATACGCTAGACCTATACTATATTTGGTAGTAAACGGTGGACTTGTTGTACTATCATGGTTTTGACAGAAGCTGCATGTTTTCCTCGCAAAACTGAAGAAAGTAAAACCTAGTCTATTATAATTCAATGTACAGTATGTAATGTATATATTTTTTAAATCAATAACTGTAAAGTTTATCACGGATATAGTCTACTCATATTCAAAGTAGACAGCCTATTAGTTCACAATTATACGCATAATGCAATATTAAAAAGGTAAGGTGGTGGTAAAATGACAACAATAATAAAACACCTGTGCCAAGCTCATGATGCCAAATGTATGATGACATCTGCTAGCTGTTTGGCATTCAGGTCCATTCCAAACCTAATTCAATTATACTGTACATCATAAACTCTTATCTCAAACCATGCTTTTGATTTTGAAAATGAAGCAAAAAGTAGTAAACAACATTCAGAATCGCTGTCAAACCTATTGACTTATTTTCTAAATGTATATTTTCTCTTCAGTTTAAACACACGCAGAAACTTACAGACATTCACTCTTCTTTGTATTAGTTTAAGTGACAGACAGTGGAGGGAAAGCGTTGAAAACGCCTTGGTGCTGTTGACTCTGCAGGAAGTCAAGTAGAGAAGTTTCCAGAGCGACCTGCCACTGAGAGTTGGCCCTGATGCCACAAGTGACTAGAGAGAACATGTCTCTTATTGAATCCTATAGGATTTGTGCCATCTCTATCAGAATGTTATTGGAAACCTATTGGACCATTTCCCCCCCCTATTGGATCCTTTAGGTTTTTGACAAGTATTGGATGATATTCTCACCCCAATCAGAATCTTATTATAACTTTTTTTCTTAATTTAACCCATTAAATTATAGTTTGTTGTCATTCATTCCAGTACAATAAAACAACATTAATTACATTTTCTTTGATCGGAAACAACAGTTCTATGTTAATTTCGATTTTATTCACCACCACAATATGACATTGATTCAAGGCTGCCAGTTCATTTGCATTATGACCACCAGTAGTGCACCTTTTTTTCAACAAAACAGGAGTTATTTTATTTTATTCTTATTCATGCAACTTCTTGTCGTTGAATTAGATCTTACAACATGACATAGTATACTATACTGAATCAGTGGAGGATCCTCAGAGGAGGAAGGGGAGGACCATCCTCCTCAGTGAAAAATATACACAAAAGTAATAATAATTGTAAAACATTAAAAAAGTTATCCTTTTTAGATAAAACTATACAAAATATATTCACGTCACAAAATAATTGATTAAAACACTCTGTTTTGCAATGAAGGTCTACAGTAGCCTCAACAGCACTCTGTAGAGTAGCACCATGGTGTAGCCGGATGACAGCTAGCTTCTGTCCTCCTCTGGGTACATTGACTTCAATACATAACCTAGGACGCTCATGTTTCTCAACCCCTTCCATAGACTTACACAATAATTATGACAACTTCTGGAGGATGTCCTCCAACCTATCAGAGCTCTTGCAGCGTGAACTGACATGTTGTCCACCCAATCAAAGGATCAGATCATTAATCTAGTACTGATAGCATAAGCTACAGCTAGCTAGCACTGCAGTGTATAAAATGTGGTGCGTAGTTGACTCAAAGAGAGAGAAAGACAATAGTTTAACAGTTTTGAACAAATTAAATTCTTCAAACATTTCGTCATTTTTTTCACTTTCAGTTTAATTACTTAGCTAGCAAATGCAGCTAGCTAGTTTACCCTACTCAAACACCCTGCTCAAACAGAGGGATGCTATGTTAGCTAGCTGGTTATGACTATCCAACACAACACTGGTACTCTTCCAAGTCAAGGTAAGCTTTTGGTGTTACAAATGTACTGCCACCGGAACCCGCCGGTGTAACTGCTAAACTGCTTACTGACTATACACTGTAACATTACTGCATGATTGTAACGGGTTTATTAACGTGTTAGTTCAATTAGCTATGTTGACTATGACGTTACTTTATCTAATATGGTGACAACGATGTAGGCTGTGTGTAGCGGTTTTGATATGGTTTGGCTTGGAAAGGTTTTTTCGCCTGGTCACATACAGCTGATGTGTTGTGCATTGAAGTCCACAAACAAAGGGAAAAGGTGAGAGGAGAACAGCGCATAGATGCGAGAAGGAATACAACGTGGCAGCTATGAAAGTGAGCTGTGTTTACGCTTGATCAGGGGTGTATTCATTCTGCCGATTCTGTTGAAAAAAGTTTCTTAAACGGAAGCAAATGGAATGGAAGGGGATAAACATACCTGAATTTGTCCAATAGAAACTCTTGTTTGCAACTGTTGGACTAATGATTACACCCTAGATGACCTAGATGCAGGCAAGAGTGTGCAAGGTGGTATTGAATGTGCCACTGTCTGTCCATGTGTCACTGTCTGTCACCTCAAATGTTTCTCTCGACCTGTGTGCACCTACGTTGTAAACTTTCATTCATACACTAGGTTGTAGCAACCTCATGATGGGCATAGGGAAAATTAGAGTATCATTAGTAGACTAAACCTATCGATGTTACATTGAACTGGGTGAATGGAATATGAATGACAGTCATCCAATATGCTTTAATAGAAATAAGGCCATACTCCTGAAAAAAAATCTGCCTCGACTGGCACCGACTGCCACTGTACTGTATACAATGTTACAATAACACAAGCTTTTGGCGGGTTTTCCCTTAGAATGCACTGCATTTATACATTGCTTACAGTTGAAGTCGGAAGTTTGCATACACTTAGGTTGGAGTCATTAAAAATAATTGTTCAACCACTCCACACATTTCTTGTTAACAAACTATAGTTTTGGCAAGTCGGTTAGGACATCTACTTTGTTTATGACACAAGTAATTTTTCCAACAATTGTTTACAGACAGATTATTTCACTTATAATTCACTGTATCACAATTCCAGTGGGTCAGAAGTTTACATACACTAAGTTGACTGTGCCTTTAAACAGCTTGGAAAATTCCAGAAAATGATGTCATGGCTTTAGAAGCTTCTGATAGGCTAATTGACATCATTTTAGTCAATTGGAGGTGTACCTGTGGATGTATTTCAAGGCCTACCTTCAGACTCAGTGCCTCTTTGCTTGACATCATGGGAAAATAAAAAGAAATCAGCCAAGACCTCAGAAAGAAAATTGTAGACCTCCAGAAGTCTGGTTCATCCTTGGGAGCAATTTCCAAATTCCTGAAGGTACCACGTTCATCTGTACAAACAATAGTACGGGGTGGCTTGCCAGCCGAAGAACATCATCCCAACCGTGAAGCACGGGGGTGGCAGCATCATGCTGTGGGGGTGCTTTGCTGCAGGAGGGACTGGTGCACTTCACAAAATAGATGGCATCATGAGGAAGGAACATTATGTGGATATATTAAAGCAACATCTCAAGACATCAGTCAGGAAGTTAAAGCTTGGTCGCAAATGGGTCTTCCAAATGGACAATGACCCCAAGCATACTTCCAAAGTTGTGGCAAAATGGCTTAAGGACAACAAAGTCAAGGTATTGGAGTGGCCATCCCAAAGCCCTGACCTTAATCCTATAGAGCATTTGTGGGCAGAAATGAAAAAGCGTGTGCGAGCAAGGCCTACAAACCTGACTGGCTGTTTTGGTGGGTACTATTTAATGAAGCTGCCAGTTGAAGACCTGTGAGGCGCCTGTTCCTCAAACTAGACACTCTAATGTATTTGTCGTCTTGCTCAGTTGTGCACCGGGGCCTCCCACTCCTCTTTCTATTCTGGTTAGAGCCAGTTTGTGCTGTTCTGTGAAGGGAGTAGTACACAGCATTGTACGAGATCTTCAGTTTCTTGGCAATTTCTCGCATGGAATAGCCTTCATTTCTCAGAACAAGAATAGACTGACGAGTTTCAGAAGAAAGTTATTTGTTTCTGGCCATGTAATCAAACCCACAATTGCTGATGCTCCAGTTACTCAACTAGTCTCAAGAAGGCCAGTTTTATTGCTTCTTTAATCAGCACAACAGTTTTCAGCTGTGCTAACATAATTGCAAAATGATTTTCTAATGATCAATTAGCCTTTTAAAATGATAAACTTGGATTAGCAAACACAACATGCCATTGGAAAACAGGACTGATGGTTGCTGATAATGGGCATCGGTACGTCTATGTAGATATTCCATAAAAAATCTGACGTTTCCAGCTACAATAGCCATTTACAACATTAACAGTGTCTACACTGTATTTCTGATCAATTTGATGTTATTTTAATGGACAAAAAATTTGCTTTTCTTTCAAAAACAAGGACATTTCTAAGTAACCCCAAACTTTTGAACGGTAGTGTATAAAAAAACAACAATGAGGAGCCAATCACATACATGTTGAGCCTCTACCAGCGCCATACAGCTATAGTTTAGAGATTAGTGAATGTGTGATGGAGATTGCCTATACCGAAACTGCATTGAGGTCGCGTGTAGGCTACACATACAGTGCCTTGCAAAAGTATTCATCCCCCTTGGCGTTTTTCCTATTTTGTTGCATTACAACCTGTAATTTAAATATAATTTTATTTGGATTTCATGTAATGGACATACACAACATATTTCAAATTGGTGAAGTGAAATGAAAAAAATAACTTGTTTCAAAAAAGTGTAATAAATAAATAACAGAAAAGTGGTGCGTGCATATGTATTCACCCCCTTTGCTATGAAGTCTGTAAATAAGATCTGGTGCAACCAATTACCTTCAGAAGTCACATAATTAGTTAAATTAAGTCCACCTGTGTGCAATCTAAGTGTCACATGATCTGTCACATGATCTCAGTATATATACACCTGTTCTGAAAGGCCCCAGAGTCTGCAACACCACTAAGCAAAGGGCACCACCAAGCAATCGGCACCATGAAGACCAAAGAGCTCTCCAAACAGGTCAGGGACAAAGTTATGGAGAAGTACAGATCAGGGTTGGGTTATAAAAAATATCAGAAACTCTGAACATCCCACGGAGCAGCATTAAATCCATTATTAAAAAATGGAAAGAATATGGCACCACAACAAACCTGCCAAGAGAGGGCTGCCCACCAAAACTCACAGACCACGCAAGGAGGGCATTAATCAAAGAGGCAACAAAGAGATCAAAGATAACCCTGAAGGAGCTGCAAAGCTCCACAGCGGAGATTGGAGTATTTGTCCATAGGACCAATTTAAGCCATACACTCCACAGAGCTGGGCTTTACGGAAGAGTGGCCAGAAAAAAGCCATTGCTTAAAGAAAGAAATAAGTAAACACGTTTGGTGTTCAACAAAAGGCATGTGGGAGACTCCCCAAACATATGGAAGAAGGTACTCTGGTCAGATGAGACTAAAATTGAGCTTTTTGGCCATTAAGGAAAACGCTATGTCTGGTGCAAACCCAACACCTCTCATCACCCCGAGAACACCACCCCCACAGTGAAGCATGGGGGTGGCAGCATCATGCTGTGGGGATGTTTTTAATTGGCAGGGACTGGGAAACTGGTCAGAATTGAAGGAATGATGGATGGCGCTAAATACAGGGAAATTCTTGAGGGGAAACCTGTTTCAGTCTTCCAGAGATTTGAGACTGGGACAGAGGTTCACCTTCCAGCAGGACAATGATCCTAAGCATACTGCTAAAGCAACACTCAAGTGGTTTAAGGGGAAACATTTAAATGTCTTGGAATGGCCTAGTCAAAACCCAGACCTCAATCCAATTGAGAATCTTTGGTATGACTTAAAGATTGCTGTACACCAGCGGAACCCATCCAACTTGTAGGAGCTGGATTAGTTTTGCCTTGAAGAATGGGCAAAAATCCCAGTGGCTAGATGTGCCAAGCTTATAGAGACATATCCCAAGAGACTTGCAGCTGTAATTGCTGCAAAAGGTGGCTCTACAAAGTATTGACTTTCGGGGGGGTGAATAGTTATGCACGCTCAAGTTTTCTGTTTTTTTGTCTTATTTCTTGTTTGTTTCACAAAAAAAATTATTTTGCATCTTCAAAGTGGTAGGCATGTTGTGTAAATCAAATGATACAAATCCCCCAAAATCCATTTTAATTCCAGGTTGTAAGGCAACAAAATAGGAAAAATGCTGTGGGTGGTGAATACTTTCGCAAGCCACTGTAGTAATTGCATTTATTAGAAGCCATGCAAGTAGCCTATGAAGTCTATTGGAGACTTTATGTTGAGTAAATGATAGGCTGCTAGCGTTGTGATAACTGGTCTAATGTAGGCCATGAATGAAGCCAGATAGTTGATATGTCTGTTTCATGCAGCTTCCCACGTGCATGTTTTGTATTTTTTGTAAAACTGTGGGATGGAAAACCTGCAGACATTCGGCCCTCCGTGGAATGAATTTGACACGTGGGTTAGGGTAGGATTTCAGCTGTAAGTGTAATGTTTTACCAATCTAGGGTTAGGGTTTCAGCTGTAAGTGCAATGAATTACCATTCTAGGGTTATGGTTAGGCTTAGGGTTGAGCTGGGATGTGGACATGAAGCTAGTGTTAGGATTGAGGATAAACCCTAAACCTGGACATGAGACATTTCCGGTTAGGTAAGATCCCAGATTGGTTAGCCTGAGCCCATCTCACCATTAGGCCTATGCTTACCAATCTTGACAAAATCATATATAGCATCAGGCAGTGTTATTTCAACACCACAACAAATGAGTCTGTCAATGGCTCAACACTGGCTGTAAATCTCCTGGTAGGCCTACCGACTGACTGGCAGTGGTCCTCACACTCTCCATTAGTGGTCGCACAGAGGATGACAACTTCTTAATGTGAGGGAATGGAATGGGAATGTGTGACCACAGGGAAGCGCTGGTGTTCAGAACTTTTCAGTGAACTTGTGTACATCGCTTCATTAGGGCTATGTTTACAGATGTGTTACATCAGAGAATCACAGGACCAGCATGTCACCTAACAGATTTTACTGTGGTCTCATGTGGTTATGACGTGTTTAATCTCAAAGGACTATTTAGATTTTGAGTATGATTTTGGGCCATGTCAAAGGGTCATTGGCTGGGATGGGCCACATTCTTTTGAACCACTGTTCAAGCTCATGCAAAGGAAAATGTAATCAGCATACCAGCCATCACTGTCTTGAGATTTCGTAAGTTAAGAAATAAAGTCTACAGACATTTTGAGACACAGAGATTTTTAAAGACATGTTAAGACTTTAGGAGATATATTTTCCCAGACATGTCTTAAGTTGTCTTCACAAATATGTCTTAAGACGCATCAAAGCATAGTTTATATCTGCTTTGCTGTTTTATATAAAAGTGCTCAGAGGAAAACGAAGAGTCTTGAGAAAACTTTGCTGTGGAAATGCCAACTAAGAGGAAAACATTGTCTGTCAAAGCAATGAAGTGTTCCTGTGCTATGGACTGCAGAAATTGCTTTTTTAATGTATTCCTGAGTGAGTCTTTTTGTCAGCCAGTGTTTGTGTCCTGAAGGCCTCCTGAGTTCCTCTAGCCTGTCAGATCTCCTGCCCCTCACCTGCCCCTCAACACCAACCACCATGCGCTCTGTCTGTTTGCCTCTCTTCACCTACAGAACACTAACACATACACACACATACGCACACAGTCTATTTGTCGCACACACATTCAGGATGTCCTATACAAAATACATTTTTCTAGGCAGTCTTTTAGCACACATTTCTCTCCCCCCACCTTTTTAAATTGTCAATCTCTTTGAAACATTTGTCATTGGTGCCACTTTTACTCTCCTCCAACTCCCACCCCCCCATCCATCTATTTTTCTGACCCCTTATCCAAGTGCAGGAGGTTCTCCATACTGTTAGTAATGAATGGCCCATAGCTTTTCAAAGCACGGAGCAGCCTTGCCTTTGATGCTTAGAGCAGGGGAGTGAATGGCAGAGCAGGACAATGGTGAGGAGGCCTGAGAGAACAGAGCATGTATGGCCACCTGAGAGGCCTTGGTTTGCCCTGCTGGCTGCCGCCCACTCTGCACAGACCCCATGTGTCTGCCAAAATTAAAGTGATTGACAGCAGGTTGAAGGGAGAGTCCCCTCCGGGCCTGCTCTGAGTCCAGTAGAGCCATGCAGGCCCAGGATACCCAAGCCTGACTCAGGTCAGTCCGGGCCTCCCCAGGCCCATCACCAGCACAGAAGAGGACATCGGAGCAGCGTTGCATGAGGGATTTTCTGCATTAGCATTTTGGACTGTAGGCTAGATGGACAGGTGCATTGGAATGAGTTGAGGATTGGAATTTGATGCATTTTACTGAAGAACATTGAAGGTTGTCATTCAGGGCATCATTATGTATGTTTGACAGTAGGCTACTTATTCTTAGTACTAGCATTGTTTCCTTCTGTTTCTTCATCATCCCAATTCAAGAGTTTCTCTATACCACTTCTGACCATTGGAAGAACATTGTGAAATACTATTAAATGGAAAATACAATGTGTCTATTAAGGGGTTAAATCCTAACAACGGTGGGATTGGCAGCCCCAGTTCCTGATTGTGATACTGTTGATTCCCAAATGGGCTTACTGTATGATCAGACAGCAAGAACATCTCTCTGTAATACACTGCCCTGATGTCTTGACTGAACATTGTGTGAGATTGCTTTAAACTGTAAGCTACTCTTTTCATGGAAAAAATATATAAAATTAATCAGTTGGGTTGTTTTCCCTTCTTAAGGCTGAGATAAGAAGGTTGTGGAGGGACAGGAAAACATAAGAGGCTTTGGCAGGGCCTTTATTAAACGGATCTGACATCTACCTGCTCTGTTTAATAACAGGCAATTCCAACACATCTGACACGCAAATCAACAAACAAAAATAGGCCCACCCTCCCTAAAAACACAAGCTGTTCTGAACAAACATTTGATTGCAGCAGCCTAGAAAATATATTTTTGTAGGAATATATAACACATTTCTTGCTTATAAGAAAGTGGGAAGATCAATCGATTTGGTAGTCCAAATGTTTTTATTAAGGTTGTTATCTTTCTAAAATGTCAATGTTCTTGTTGTTATTATCCTGTGATGTCGTGTCTGAGGGAGCCTGCTGGCTCTGATATGGGCGCCTCAACTGTCATCCTGTCCCTGTTATTAGAGGACACCCCACTGTGCTCCAGTGTTGAGACTTGGGCCAGTTCTTGCTGTGATGGTCAATTGAGAATATTTGATTTTGATACCGTTATCATTTCAATTTCCTAACCTGATTGAAGCTTAAAAACCAAGCAGCGCAGATCGTGCCGGCATAAATCTCCAGGCCTATTAATACGTCTCGGTGTCCTCTCCCTCGCAAAATTGCTACATTGCGCCTGGATTTATGTACTGATTAAATGTATAATATCCCGAGGCCCCTCATATGTTAGATTTGATGTTGAGCTACAACGTTTTGGCCTTGGCTGTCAGTTATTCCTATATCATGGAGAAACAAAGCAAACGCTCGCACAATTAGGTCATAAATTCAGTCCCAGGAAGAACATTACTGCGTAGGGCCTCTCTCGTTTGTCTGACTGTGCCCTGCGCCCCCCGACAAGAATGAGCTGGAGAAATAGTGTCTTGAGTTTAACCACAATGTCTCAGGGATGAGAAGTCTTTCATTTGCTCAATGCCACAGCTCTTCATTCATCAAATGATCCCCAAGCACTTGATATGAAAAGGAATCAGAGAGGACCATTCCGACCCGAGTTAAGCGCGTGTAAATGGAAGGTCATTCCCATTTTATGCACTTTTCTCTCTACGTGTATTCTGACCTTGAATTTAAGCATGAGAAAAGCATGTTATTCACCCACACTATTCGTTGGGGGTGGAGATCAAAGAAATTAAGGGGTGGCAGAGGTGTGTCCACAGATAAACCGTATTCTGTCCTTGACTTAATTCCAACATACTGTAATTCCACCATCTTTACGCGTGAGGAAACAATGACGATTCCAAATGGGAAAAGCATCTGCTTTCTTTTTTCCGATAGAAATAACAGCATTATCCATGCACTGTAATTTATAAATAGATAAAAGCTATTGATAAGAGCTAGTAATCCGTTTTGGAGAATGTGATTGTAAATACACATAGCAATTGTTTTAGGTGATTTTTCCTTATGATACATGGAGACTAATGTTAAACCAGTTAAATGGAAGAAAACTGAAGCATATAAACATATCACCTTTTCCACAGTGAAGTTTATGAAATGCTGGCCTTATAACTTGGGATGACATGTGGAGACTCAGGCTATAGCCTGTAGCCATGCGCAAATGATAGTATAGCACCAAACTTACCAAGTTGATTTATGATTTCTAGAATGTTTTAATTACAGTGGGGAGAACAAGTATTTGATACACTGCCGATTTTGCAGGTTTTCTACTTACAAAGCATGTAGAGGTCTGTAATTGTTATCATAGGTACACTTCAACTGTGAGAGACGGAATCTAAAACAAAAATCCAGATAATCACATTGTATAATTTTTAAGTAATTAATTAGCATTTTATTGCATGACATATGTATTTGATCACCTACCAACCAGTAAGAATTCCGGCTCTCACAGACCTGTTAGTTTTTCTTTAAGAAGCCCTCCTGTTCTCCACTCATTACCTGTATTAACTGCACCTGTTTGAACTCGTTACCTGTATAAAAGACACCTGTCCACACACTCAATCAAACAGACTCCAACCTCTCCACAATGGCCAAGACCAGAGAGATGTGTAAGGACATCAGGGATAAAATTGTAGAACTGCACAAGGCTGGGATGGGCTACAGGACAATAGGCAAGCAGCTTGGTGAGAAGGCAACAACTGTTGGCACAATTATTAGAAAATGGAAGAAGTTCAAGATGACGGTCAATCACCCTCGGTCTGGGGCTCCATGCAAGATCTCAACTCGTGGGGCATCAATGGTCATGAGGAAGGTGAGGGATCAGCCCAGAACTACACGGCAGGACCTGGTCAATGACCTGAAGAGAGCTGGGATCACAGTCTCAAAGAAAACCATTAGTAACACACTACGCCGTCATGGATTAAAATCCTGCAGCGCACGCAAGGTCCCCCTGCTCAAGCCAGCGCATGTCCAGGCCTGTCTGAAGTTTGCCAATGACCATCTGGATGATCCAGAGGAGGAATGGGAGAAGGTCATGTGGTCTGATGAGACAAAAATATAGCTTTTTGGTCTAAACTCCACTCGCCGTGTTTGGAGGAAGAAGAAGGATGAGTACAACCCCAAGAACACCATCCCAACCGTGAAGCATGGAGGTGGAAACATCATTCTTTGGGGATGCTTTTCTGCAAATGGGACAGGACGACTGCACCGTATTGAGGGGAGGATGGATGGGGCCATGTATCGCGAGATCTAGGCCAACAACCTCCTTCCCTCAGTAAGAGCATTGAAGATGGGTCGTGGCTGGGTCTTCCAGCATGACAACGAGCCGAAACACACAGCCAGGGCAACTAAGGAGTGGATCCGTAAGAAGCATCTCAAGGTCCTGGAGTGGCCTAGCCAGTTTCCAGACCTGAACCCAATAGAAAAGCTTTGGAGGGAGCTGAAAGTCCGTATTGCCCAGCGACAGCCCCGAAAACTGAAGGATCTGGAGAAGGTCTGTATGGAGGAGTGGGCCAAAATCCCTGCTGCAGTGTGTGCAAACCTGGTCAAGACCTACAGGAAACGTATGATCTCTGTAATTGCAAACAAAGGTTTCTGTACCAAATATTCAGTTCTGCTTTTCTGATGTATCAAGTACTTATGTCATGCAATAAAATGAAATTAATTACTTAAAAATCATACAATGTGATTTTCTGTATTTTTTTTTTAGATTCCGTCTCTTACAGTTGAAGTGTACCTATGCTAAAAATTACAGACCTCTACATGCTTTGTAAGTAAGAACACCTGCAAAATCGGCAGTGTATCAAATACTTGTTCTCCCCACTGTATATGTCCAGACTTTTCACTGTATTTTTGCATCATGTTAAATATTAGCCACGGTCTGTAACCACCGTCAGTTATACCCACATACATTTGTCACTGACTTTAGTGTTAGTTTCCTTACATTTTGCACCATTCCATTACATCCTCAGTTTATCTTTCTTTCCTCTGTCACTTTTGTGTGGTTGTTCCTGAGGATCGCTAACAATAGTGTATCATATTAGGCTAATATTACAAGTTGCGCAATAATTTGAGACATGTAGCCTATTGTACACTTTTCTCACCTTCCAATATTTCATGGATTGAACAATTTAATATGACAACTTTCAGGACGAATCAAATCACTGTATTTTTGATTCATCAATACATTTTGTGCATAAAGCCTCTCCAAACTTTTATTTTATTTTAATTTTTTATTCATAAATACTTTCCTAACTCTAAATAACTCTAAATAATATACAAGATCAGAGTATTTTTTAATCTACCAATTGGTGCTGAAAAGGAGATGAATATGTTGTATTTACATGGCTTTCTTTCATTGATCCCTAATATTCAGGGACAGGATTCCCAAAAGCATCTTAAAGGAAAACTCCACCCAAAAACGATATTTTGTTATTTGTTTCATTAGTCCAATGTTGATGTAGTCCCAAAATGTTTTGCATGTCATCAATCAAGTTTTCAAGATATGTAACTTTCAAAATACAGAAATACAGCTGGTATGATGCATTTAGCAGAAAACCCGATTGAAAGAAAACTCCACAAGAACATTTGTTGGCCAGCAAGTGAGAGGTTTTCAGCGGTTGAATAAAATGTATTCAGTGCGCGCAAGGGAACCACGCATGCAAAACCCTTTACGCACCTGTATAAGGTAAGTCTGAATACCAACTACTGAGAAGTGTGTAGGAAATGCGTGCATAGGAGAGGCCTACATTTCCTAAGTCTGAATCGAGCCCCTGGACTTCATAATTTCTTATCTACATTCTGGATGAATCTCAGAATGTGTATCTCAGACTGTGTTTGTGTAGGCCTGTGGCTAAACTGAAACCTTACACATTGCTTATTACAGTATAAGGATTAGCTACATGAGATACCTGTCATGATAAGTCATAGGCCTATATAGCAGCAGTGGTGGACTTACCAATAGGCAACTCAGGCAATTGCCTGGGGCTTCACATCATCAGGGGTCTCGCATAATTTAATTTAATAATACATAATTTATCTGTTATCTTGCCTTCCTCCTCCACTCGAGGCCCTCCTCCGCTCGTGAGTAACCTCTGATGTGCACTATTTAGCGGTTGTGACCATCTCCAGATGTGACAAACAGAGCGGTTTCTGTTTTCTTCATCCGAATCTGGTGCTAGCTTTTGAACAGTTCTAGCGATTATAAAGCTAAGGGCTGGATTCAATCTGTATCGTTGAAGTTCAGCATTATAGCGTGATTGAAATTTAAAGGCAATGGCCATGTCCAAAATCTGGCTTACCTACTACTTACTTAAACTGCACACTGTGTACTAATCGTAGGCTTATCGTACTGAGAATCCATCATCTAATGTGCAATTGTGTTGATTCCATCCATTCGCTCATTTGGGTACAGCACGTCCCCTCAGCTGATTATCAGCTGTTGTCAGTGGCCGAATCCCAAATGGATTCCTAGACTCTACGCCCTATGCACTTGTGGAAATCTGTCAGTAATTAATATGGTAAATTGCGCCATCTTGCCCTTTGATTTGCTAGGTGAGTTTACACCATATTACTTATACCAATCAAATTCGCTCAGATCTCCACAAGTGCACAGGGCGTTTAGTTTTTTGGGGGGATTGGGCCAGACACACCTGGGCCTCGAAATACGATTCTCTTTCTCAATAGTGTGCAGCAAATTCTACTAGATAAAAAGCCGAAATGAGTATGACACATTGACATTTAAAGCATGCTATATTTTTGGAATTTCACATACTACAGTACCTTCAGAAAGTATTCACACCCCTTGAAATTTTCCACATTTTGTTGTGTTACAGCCTGAATTTAAAATGGATTACATTTAGATTGTGTGTCTATGGCCTACACACAGTACCCCATAACGTCTAAGTGGAATTATGTTTTTAGAATTTTTTACAAATTAATAAAAAATGAAAAGCTTAAATGTCTTGAGTCAATAAGTATTCAAACCCTTTGTTATGGCAAGCCTAAATAAGTTCAGGAGTAAACATGTGCTTAACAAGTCACATAATAACACAATTATACTCCAGAGTGGCACAGTGGTCTAAGGCACTGCATCGCAGTGCTATCTGTGCCACTAGAGATCCTGGTTCGAATCCAGGCTCTGTCGTAGCCGGCCGCGACCGGGAGACCCATGGGGCGGCGCACAATTGGCCCAGCGTCGTCCAGGGTAGGAGAGGGAATGGCCGGCAGGGATGTAGCTCAGTTGGTAGAGCATGGTGTTTGCAACGCCAGGGTTGTGGGTTCGATTCCCACAGGGGGCCAGTATGAAAAAATAAATACAATAATAATAATGTATGCACTCACTAACTGTAAGTCGCTCTGTATAAGAGCGTCTGCTAAATGACTAAAATGTAAATGTAATAAGTTCCATGGACTAGTGGTTAACATAATTTTTTAATGACTACCTCATCTCTGTATCCAACACATACAATTATGTGGCTTGCGAAAGTATTCACCCCCCTTGGCATTTTTCCTATTTTGTTGCCTTACAACTTGGAATTAAAATAGATTTTTTGGGGGGTTGTATCATTTGATTTACACAACATGCCTACCACTTTGAAGATGCAAAATACTTTTTTTGTGAAACAAACAAGATATGAGACAAAAAAACAGAAAACTTGAGCGTGCATAACTATTCACCCCCGCAAAGTCAATACTTTGTAGAGCCACCTTTTGCAGCAATTACAGCTGCAAGTATTTTGGGGTATGTCTCTATAAGCTTGGCACATCTAGCCACTGGGAACTTTGCCCATTCTTCAAGGCAAAACTGCTCCAGCTCCTTCAAGTTGGATGGGTTCCGCTGGTGTACAGCAATCTTTAAGTCATACCAAAGATTCTCAGTTGGATTGAGGTCTGGGCTTTGAATAGGCCATTCCAAGACATTTAAATGTTTCCCCTTAAACCACGCGAGTGTTGCTTTAGCAGTATGCTTAGGATCATTGTCCTGCTGGAAGGTGAACCTCTGTCCCAGTCTCAAATCTCTGGAAGACTGAAACAGGTAGAATTTTCCTGTATTTAGCGCCATCCATCATTCCTTCAATTCTGACCAGTTTCCCAGTCCCAATGATAAACATCCTCACAGCATGATGCTGCCACCCCCATGCTTCACTGTGGGGATGGTGTTCTCGGGGTGATGAGAGGTGTTGGGTTTGCGCCAGACATAGCGTTTTCCTTGATGTCCAAAAAGCTCAATTTTAGTCTCATCTGACCAGAGTACCTTCTTCCATATGTTTGGGGAGTCTCCCACATGCCTTTTGGCGAACACCAAACGTGTTTGCTTCTTTTTTTCTTTAAGCAATGACTTTTTTCCTGGCCACTCTTCCGTAAAGCCCAGCTCTGTGGAGTGTACAGCTTAAAGTGGTCCTATAGACAGATACTCCAATCTCCGCTGTGGAGCTTTGCAGCTCCTTCAGGGTTATCTTTGGTCTCTTTGTTGCCTCTCTGATTAATGCCCTCATTGCCTGGTCCGTGAGTTTTGGTGGGCGGCCCTCTCTTGGCAGGTTTGTTGTGGTGCCATATTCCTTCCATTTTTTAATAATGGATTTAATGGTGCTCCGTGGGATGTTCAAAGTTTCTGATATTTTATTATAACCCAACCCTGATCTGTACTTCTCCACAACTTTGTCCCTGACCTGTTTGGAGAGCTCCTTGGTCTTCATGGTGCTGCTTGCTTCGTGGTGCCCCTTGCTTAGTGGTGTTGCAGTCTCTGGGGCCTTTCAGAACAGGTGTATTTATACTGAGATCATGGGACCGATCATGTGACACTTAGATTGCACACAGGTGGACTTAATTTAACTAATTATGTGACTTCTGAAGGTAATTGGTTGCACCAGATCTTATTAAGGGGCTTCATAGCAAAGGGGGTGAGTACATATGCACGCACCACTTTTCTGTTATTTATTTATTCAAATTTTTGGAAACAAGTTCTTTTTTTCATTTCACTTCACCAATTTGGACTATTTTGTGTATGCGATTGAACCCCAGGCTGTAATGACGCTGCAACCCTGCGATGCAGTGCCTTAGACCGCTGCGCCACTCTGGAGGCAAGCAGTGAATTTAAACACAGATTCAACCACTTTGACCAGGGAGATTTTCCAATGCCTGGCAAAGAAGAGCACCTATTGTGGTATGGGTAAAAAAAAAAGCATACATTGAATATCCCTTTGAGCATGGTGAAGTTATTAATTACACTTTGGATGGTGTATCAATACACCCAGTCACTACAAAGATACAGGCGTCTTTCCTAACTCAGTTGCCGGAGAGGAAAGAAACCGCTCAAGGATCTCACCATGAAGCCAATGGTGACTTTAAAACAGTTACAGAGTTTAATGGCTGTGATAGGAGAAAACTGAGGATGGATCAACAACATTACAGTTACTCCACAATAATAACCGAAATGACAGAGTGAAAAGAAGGACATTTTGTACAGAACAAAAATATTCCAAAACATGCATCCTGTTTGCAATAAGGCACTAAAGTAAAACTGCAAAAAATGTGGCAAAGAAATTAACTTGATGTCCTGAATACAAAGCATTATGTTTGGGGAAAATCCAACCCAACACATCACTGAGTACCCCACTATTCATATTTTAAAGCATGGTGGAGGCTGCATCATGTTATGGGCATGCTTGTCATCGGCAAGGACTAGGGAGTTTTTCTTAGGAGAAAAATAAATGGAATAGAGCACAGGCAAAATCCTAGAGGAAAACCTGGTTCAGTCTGCTTTCCAACAGAAACTGGGAGACAAATTGACCTTTCAGCAGAACAATAACCTAAAACACAAGGCCAAATATACACTGGAGTTGGTTACCAAGAGTGGCCTAGTTAGAGTTTTGACTTAAATCAGCTTGTAAATCTATGGCAAGACTTGAAAATGGCTGTCTAGCAATAATCAACAATCAACTTGACAGAGCTTGAAGAATCATGTGCAAATATTGTCCATTCCACATGTGCAAAAGCTCTTAGAGACTTACCCAGAAAGACTCACAGCTGTAATCACTGCCAAAGGTCATTCTAACATGTATTGACTCAGGGGTGTGAATACTTATGTAAATTAGATATTTCTGTATTTCATTTTCAATAAATTGGCAAAAATGTCTAAAAACATGTTTTCACTTTGTCATTATGGGGTATTGTGTGTCAATGGGTGAGAAATAAAACAAATGTAATACATTTTCATTTCAGGCTGTAACACAGCAAAATGCCTACTATTTAGAACTCAGGTACGGATATTCAGACACAACCAATGTTCCCGTGTCAGCAGATACTGCATTCACGGTAAATGCTGTGTATGTCTACTCCAGTGGCGATTTTAGCATGTAAATCTTGGTGGGGCAAACTCAAAAAAATGTTTTAGATGCATGCCAGCAAAGCCACTACACAACACTAAACAATACATTAATTGCACTATAACGGTGACAAACGGTGCCCACAAACTGTTAGGGCCTACATAAAGCTATCCTAACAGCAGAGCTTTCTTTTCAGCACCATGGAGTGAATCCTTACCTCTGCTACACCTGGCTATCAGCGGAGCCTTGTCTGGCAGCAAAACAGTTCATTCAGCCTCATTTACTGCCTTTTAAAAAAACATAGCTGATATGGCTGACTTGCTTAAACAAATGTGATTTCTACTGACAATTGAGATGTACAAACTATGGCATAAGGGGACGACGAGCGGATAAGAGGCAATCTGTAATTTCGATTAAGACATTAATGAGCGATCTAGGACGGACGTAGTCAATATAACTATTTGTTCAGCACTTTTGAAATGTACAGCGGCCGTTCTTACAGTATTCTCCCTGTACACCAAGTCAGAACCGTAGGATAAATAAAGGGGGCATTTAAGCAGACAATGAAAGCTCTTACAATATTTGATGATTACATTTCTCTAAAATAGGCTACATGTGCACCACCAAGTCAGAACAGTAGGCAAAGATGGCGTAGCAGTGCGGTCGTGTTGTCTACAGTGTGCTTTTGTAAATAGCCAGTTTTTTTTGTTTTTTTGTCTTCTTTTGTCATCTTTCAACTAAATATACTTTCCTGCAACCCGCCTCACCCAATGTGGAACGGATTCTATTATTTCTTATACCTTTCTATCTAGAACCGGCTGAAACTAGCCAGCTAGCCAGCTAACTAGCTACTTGCTAGCTACTTGCTATTAGCCACCGTTAGCGGTTTTCACCATTGTCCGTGGCCTGCACTACCTACCAGCCAGCTCTAGCCTGGACAATTATCGGCCAGTCTGCACAGCGCGCTATCGACCCAGAACATATCGGATTTTTTGCTGGAATCACTGAATCACTGGACCTTTAACACCGGATCATCGCAACTAGCTAGCTGCAACCGAATGGATGTTGTTGTTGGCTAATCACCACTGTCCCGAAGCTAGCACCAGTTAGCCTTGAACTAGCCTCGAGCCAGGCCCATCTCCCGGCTATCTACCTCTCTGTCAACCGGACGGGACCTCCTAGTGTCGACACGGAGCCCCATCGATCCATCTCGACTGGTCTGCCGACATAATCGCCTGATGTGGTTTCAACAGGCTTCCCGTTGCGACGACCATGAAAATCCATCTGCTAGCCCCGGCCCGCTAGCACACGCAATCAACAGCCGTGCCTCCTGCTCGCCTGTGCCGTAGCAGCCATCAAACTGCTCCCGGACTCACCTATTGCTGTTCACTGGACCTTATGATCACTCAGCTACACAGCTGATGCCTGCTGGACTGTTCCTTTACACAGTACCCCATCCTGTTTATCTGTCCTGTTTATCTGTTTAGCCTCAGCCCAAACTTTCATCGCCATTACCAGTTGTTGTCTTAGCTCTCTCGAATAACACCTGTGATTGCTTTATGCCTCTCTCCTATGTCAATATGCAATGCCTATTGCTGTTTCGGTTAGTTCTTATTATACAATTTCACTGTAGAGCCCCCAGTCCCGCTCAACCTGACTCAGATAGCTTCTTTGTCCCACCCCCCACACACGCAGAGACCAGCTGAATCGGTGCCTCCAGTGATGCTATCTCTTTCATCCACTGTACTCATATCCTTCCATATCCTTGTCTGTACATAATATCCTGAATCTATTCTACAACGCCCGTAAATCTGCCCCTTTTATTCTCTGTACCCAACACACTAGAAGACCAGTTCTTAAAGCCTTTAGCCGTATCCTTATTCTACTCCTCCTCTGTTCCTCTGGTGATGTAGAGATTAACCCAGGCCCTGTAGCCCCCAGTATCACTCCTACTCCCCAGGCGCTATCATTTGTTGACTTCTGTAAACATAAAAGCCTTAGTCTCTTGCATGTTAACATCAGAAGCCTCCTCCCTAAGTTTGAGTTATTCACTGCGTTAGCACACTCCGCCAACCCTGATGTTCTAGCAGTGTCTGAATCCTGGCTTAGGAAGGCCACCAAAAACTCGGAGATTTCCATCCCCAACTATATCCAACTTGTTGTGTAATGTTTATGTCCAATGGCCGATGAGCACCGATACATTTGATCTATAATTTCTCTTCATATGACAAGGATTGAAAAGGATTTGCCTGTAGATTGTCGACGTGATTCATGATGATGACTGCTTGTCTAGCTTGCTAGCTAATATTTTGAAAGTATGATGTTGACATGATCAGTCCAATCAAAGCTACGGTAGATATAATGTGGTTTGACATCATTTTATCTGTGGCCAATAACCTTGAGCCTTCTTGGATGGGCACTTCTAATGTAACTTTATGGCAGCACCCAAGGGGCTTGAATTTTCGAGCTCTCCCTGTAGATTTTGTGTTGAGTGACAGAACACTGAGCCAATCATGGCGCAACTAGAGAACATCACCAACCCCTACACTCAGTTTTTTTCCGCTGACTGCCCCACCACCACAGAAAGCACTGAGCTCTGCTGAAACACCTGCATTTTTTAGCTGCCTAAAGCTCTGTGTACACTAGCACGCGGTGCCACGCAGTGAAACACCGCTTCCCATTAATTTTCAATGGAAGGAAAGCGAGGAGAAACGGAAAGGGCAGGGGACTGTTGGGCGGCGCGAACGTGGCATGGGAGGCGGTGAAAAAGTTCAACATTTCCCAACTTTATGTAAATCCCAGCGGCGACCGCTGGGCGATGACCAATCATATGGAGTGGTTCCTATGACGAATTTGACGCTATGGGGCCCAACGCTGGAGACTTTCTTCAGCAAAGATGGCTGACAAAAATACTAGGATGGAAGCAGATGTAAGTAATCATAACGTCATTACGAATCATGCAAAAAAAATTACAGTTGAGAGGAATATGTTAGTTAATGTAGAGACAAACGATTATGCATATTTTATGTCATAAAGATAATTTATGAAAATCACTATTTAGCAAGCTAGCTGACTAGCTAACATTAGCCAGCTAGCTAGCTTTATGGGCGTTGTGACATGAGTATGAAATTGTAATTAGTGTTGTTTAATGTTTTAGGGACTCCTAAGAAAACCAGCAAACCAGTCTATCGTCTTGGGAAACAGTAGATGTAAAGAATATAGCTAGCTAAAGCATTTACTGCAAATTGAATGTAGAATTTTGTAAGATTGCCTGCTGATATTTGCCA
Organism: Coregonus lavaretus; assembly: GCF_964263955.1. Lineage (NCBI taxonomy): Eukaryota > Metazoa > Chordata > Actinopteri > Salmoniformes > Salmonidae > Coregonus > Coregonus lavaretus. Next base: position 23,497,150 of record NC_139999.1, on the reverse strand, counting down.
TGCAATGCAGCTAGCTAACTATTTTCTTGCTTATTGTGTAGTGGAGGATAAAAATATCTGTATGCGTATGGATGTGTAGCTAGCTATGTAGCCGATCTGTGTATGGACCCTAAAACGTTTGGTATAAATATTAGTTCAGAACCCAGCTATAAACCTCAGCTATCATAGCCGGTTATATTGACTTCAAAACAGTCTGAATGGCATCAATGAAGCCTATGGATTGAGTAGAATATAATATAACTTTATTGTGCCAAGGATGCAAGTCGTATATACATGTAGTTATTACCAAGCATGAGATCCCCACATTGTAGCCTGTACATTGAATTATTCACTGATCATGTACTCTACCTTGGCAAATAAAGGTGCGGTTCAGATATGAATGTCTGTGAGACATTCTTTTTCAGTCATATCCAATACCAGGAGTATCAATCTCCAGTCTTTGAATGATGCTGTGTCTGCATGTACGTATTACAATTATACACTTCAGCAGTGTTTACCAATTCTGGTCCTGGGACATCAATGGTTACACATTGTAACTATGCAATGGAGTAGAAACATGATTTAACTAGTTAAAGGCTCATTTGTAATTCATATATACAGAAAACAGAATTTAAAAGCAGTACACTACACTTTCTATGCATCGTGTAAATACTCTAAAACAGGTTCGTCTTAATATCTAATTTCCTTCATCTGCAATGATCTGAGGACACAGGATAGGTGTAACATTTCATCAAATGAGAGACTTAATTTCAACCAGTAGGGAATGTGAAACTCTTTATTGAAAGAAGTTCATTATCCAAGTGTTATAAATACATAATACATGCATTATAAATATTATAATTGTAATATTATATTATAAATACAAGTTCAATCTGTACTTCAATGCACATCTGGTTATCTTAAGAGCGGGTGAGGTGGCGATGACGGGACTGGGGGTTGGCATCCTCTCTCACATCAAAACATACAGTGAGGGAAAAAAGTATTTGATCCCCTGCTGATTTTGTACGTTTGCCCTCTGACAAAGAAATGATCAGTCTATAATTTTAATGGTAGGTCTATTTGAACAGTGAGAGACAGAATAACAAAAAAAATAATCTAGAAAAACGCATGTCAAAGATGTTATAAATTGATTTGGATTTTAATGAGGGAAATAAGTATTTGACCCCCTCTCAATCAGAAAGATTTCTGGCTCCCAGGTGTCTTTTATACAGGTAACGAGCTGAGATAAGGAGCACACTCTTAAAGGGAGTGCTCCTAATCTCAGTTTGTTACCTGTATAAAAGACACCTGTCCACAGAAGCAATCAATCAGATTCCAAACTCTCCACCATGGCCAAGACCAAATAGCTCTCCAAGGATGTTATGGACGAGATTGTAGACCTACACAAGGCTGGAATGGGCTACAAGACCATCGCCAAGCAGCTTGGTGAGAAGGTGACAACAGTTGGTGTGATTATTCGCAAATGGAAGAAACACAAAATAACTGTCAATCTCCCTCGGACTGGGGCTCCATGCAAGATCTCACCTCGTGGAGTTGCAATGATCATGAGAACGGTGAGGAATCAGCCCAGAACTACACGAGAGGATCTTGTCAATGATCTCAAGGCAGCTGGGACCATAGTCACCAAGAAAACAATTGTTAACACACTACGCCGTGAAGGACTGAAATCCTGCAGCGCCCGCAAGGTCCCCCTGCTCAACAAAGCACATATACAGGCTAGTCTGAAGTTTGCCAATGAACATCTGAATGATTCAGAGGAGAACAGGGTGAAAGTGTTGTGGTCAGATGAGACCAAAGTCAAGCTCTTTGGCATCAACTCAAATCGCCGTGTTTGGAGGAGGAGGAATGCTGCCTATGACCCCAAGAACACCATCCCCACCGTCAAACATGGAGGTGGAAACCTTATGCTTTGGGGGTGTTTTTCTGCTAAGGGGACAGGACAACTTCACCGCATCAAAGGGACGATGGACGGGGCCATGTACCGTCAAATCTTGGGTGAGAACCTCCTTCCCTCAGCCAGGGCATTGAAAATGGATGGGTATTCCAGCATGACAATGACCCAAAACACATAGCCAAGGCAACAAAGGAGTGGCTCAAGAAGAAGCACATTAAGGTCGTGGAGTGGCCTAACCAGTCTCCAGACCTTAATCCCATAGAAAATCTGTGGAGGGAGCTGAAGGTTCGAGTTGCCAAACGTCAGCCTCGAAACCTTAATGACTTGGAGCAGATCTGCAAAGAGGAGTGGGACAGAATCCCTCCTGAGATGTGTGCAAACCTGGTGGCCAACTACAAGAAACGTCTGACCTCTGTGATTGCCAACAAGGGTTTTGCCACCAAGTACTAAGTCATGTTTTGCAGAGGGGTCAAATACCTATTTCCCTCATTAAAATGCAAATCAATTTTAAACAAGCGTTTTTCTGGATTTTGTTGTTGTTATTCTGTCTCTCACTGTTCAAATAAACCTACCATTAAAATTATAGACTGATCATGTCTTTGTCAGTGGGAAAATGTACAAAATCAGCAGGGGATCAAATACTTTTTCCCCCTCACTGTAACTACAGTTGAGAGACGGATGGAGAGAGTGACAGAATAAAAAAAACACAAGGCTTAATCATGCCAACACTGTCAGTCATCATAATCATCAGGAGGTGAAATGCAAAACTGACCTTGGATCATTAACTCTGGGACTACTACATCTCTATCTGTATTTCAATGTAAAGCATCTCTTTAATAATACTTCCTGTTGACCAGACCAAGTGACCTCTCACCTTTGATCATGCTGTGCCCTCTATGTAGCCAGTTCAGATGCGGGAGGGGTTCACAGACACAGCTGATATAACCTAGAGGATTTAGGGAGAAGGGGGGAGAGGGATGAAGTGAAGGAGAGAGACTGTTATTGAGAAAATAGGGTAGTTAAAGAGACACTATTCAACAGGAATCTGTCTGTGTGGCCTCACCTGGTGTCTACACTAAGTGGCTGCAGAGTACTTTATACTGAAAAACATGCAGAGACAAACAATATAGCGTAGGTATATAAATAGAAATAATGAAGTGTCTTACTATTCTCCATGGTTGGTCCTCTTGCCTGTTCTTTGAAGGTGGAAGGAGCCACAGTTATACACCTGAGCCTGCTTACTGCACAACACAATCCATCAATCAGATTCATACACGAGGTTGTAGGTGTGGGTTATAGGGTGTCTAATTGTTCTAAATGTTTTCAATATGGGTGACTCTTAAAAGAGCCTGTTTGGTTTTTGTACAGACATCACCCTTACCTGAACAGCACCCTCACCTGAGAAGTAGAAATCAAAGGGAGAGAAACTGGGAATTGAATAACTGCAGTTGACATAGCTAAGTAAATGGAAGAATACTCTTATTGCAATGTGGATGGCTCTTAAAAGAACATTTGGTTGTGCATAGTGTAGTCTATGGTGTTGCCAGGGAACAGCACTCTCTTTGAAGAAGTAGGAGGTGAAGATCTCCCGCACAGGGATTGCCTCCTGTGCTGCGTTGTTGGCCCTCATCCTTGAAACATCCTGCAGAGCAGCAGACCTCTCCTCTGGTACACGGTGGCGAGCTGCAGATCCCCTCCTGGTCCTCGTGTCCATGCTCATGAAGTTATGCAGGACACAAGTAGCCTTCACAAGCCTGAATTCCCCCAGGAGGCAGTCCCAGATAGCCCTGGTCACCCAACCGTGCAGTGCCCTACACGGTAATTGTAGGAAATTGTTTTGAAGGAATCTCCAGTTGCAAGGTATCTGTAGGAATATAGAAGATAATGTCATTATTAGACTTTCACATCACCAGGTCATTGTGGATTACTAAAGTATAATATCTCTTATAACAAATCATGATAACAATGGATAGATAGATAGATGCATGTGTAGCTTGTGACAACACCAGGATCATATCAAGGATAGCATCTCAAATGAACACATAAATACCCCTTGAAGCTTGACGATGAGTTGATCATTTGAATCAGCTGTGCTAAGGCAAAAATAAAAATGTTCACCCCTTTGAATCCCCAGGACCAGGACTGAGAACCACTACTCTTCATTGGGACCTCTTCATCTGCAGACATGCTTTCACAGCTCTCTGTATCTGAGGACAGAAAACATCACAAGAAACAGACGTCATAATGCTCAAATTAGGCAGAACTGAATATTATGTTACTATTATCTCTGTCCTCACTTCTAGGGACTGGAACTACACAAAAGTACCTGCCCTACCCAGAATAGCCTACTCTCTCACTTTGACAGTTGGAGCTGCTATCCTTTTATCCTCCTCCATGGCTGTTAGCTAGCTACCTACACATGCATTTGGAGTTTGTTTTTAACAATGATAAATAAATCAAGATAGCTAGCTAATATGAAGTTAGGTAGCTGGTTATGTTTAATTAACTTCGCTAGCTAGCGATACAGTATGTAAAGTTGGCTAGATAGATAGCTAGCTAGCTACGTTAGCAGCTAATTTTAGTTAGCTTGCACTGTAGCAGATTAGCTAGTAATACATCGTTTTTTTAACCTTTTCTAAATGTATTTACTTACTTGAATAGGTTCTCCCAGCCATGTGGACGATTGGAAACAGGGTAGCAAAGTTTGTTTGTCACCAGAGCGGTTTAGAGCATGTTACTATTTACCTGTGAACAAATTCATGAAATGGAGAATGGATTAAACTATTTACCCATTTAATAACCAGACCTTCATACAAACTTGCTATGCTGAATTCTTGACGCACAATCGAACGTGCTGCTATATGCTGCCGACACACCCACAAGCGAGCCACTCTGGGAGGCCGGAGAGGCACGCGGCAATTTACCACGTAGTAATGTACACGAGCCGTTACTCAAGAAAGCAAAAAAGAGACCATGTTTGTATGCGGGTTTATTAACTCAATGATATTTTGTTTTACATTGTTTGCAAACTGATATGTGACACGTATTAATGCCAAAATAACATGCAAAACAGGTGGGGCTCAAAACAGACTCTGCCCAACCTGCCCTGAATGACGGGTCGCCACTGGTCTGCTCAATCGGAAATAACCTTTACATTTTGATCATGCAAAAGACTCCAAGGAACACGTACATGTCTTCTTTTCCCCCCTACGACGCTCACAAGCTGCGCAGGACACATTAGAAAATATCTATTTTTTTCTACACACACAATTATTACCTGATGATCTTCCCTGATAATACACCTTTCCCATATTCAAGTCATTTGACATATTTTGATTGCAGTTTGTATCTCAGACTGGCCTATTTCTGGGGCCTCCAACTCACTAAGTCCGCCCTTGTATAGCAGCTATACAAATGTGTTATGAAATGTAAATATTACAGTACAATGCATTTCTACTGTAAATTCCCTGCAATGACAAAATATGTTGTCACACTTCAACTAGACCATAGCCTTGTTCTCGAGTAAGACACATGATTTGCTTGTTTTTTGTTTTGAATCACCTCATTCCCACAACACTGGGGCTAAATCTTGTTTTTCTCAATTCTTTTAAGAAGGATTTGTTGTTCGCCTTCTTCTATGAAATAATTAAAAATATATATCTTCTTTTAATTTGTGGCTTTATTAAATGTAATCCCCTTGACTTTACTGATATCTGTCATCTTGGCCCTGATTACTTTTTTTTTGCAGAATCATTTTAATCTGGTGGAGGAGATCTGGTAAAGTGCATATCATCTTTGGCCATTCTTTCAATCTTCTTCTGGGCTGTAATATAAACTCTGAAGATGAGTGATGCTTTAATCCAACACATTAATCTCAGACTCTTTTTTTAGGACATCACTGTGACAGGAGGGGGGCGACGAGGGGTTAAAAGGGCAGGTTTTTTTAATATGTATTGTGCATTCAGGTTCAGGGAATCCGTTAACCTCATCAGTTTGAATATGTTTTTCTTAAAAAAGTTAATCACAACGTAACTCTTTACACTAATTTGTAAGAGCAGATTAGTTACATTTCCTAGAAATAATGTTACTATTGAAGTGTCACTTCAATTTCCAGGACTTCACAAGATAACAACAATAACAACAAAGACTAATTAAAAAGCAGTATGTTTGTACAGATATTTTTATTTTTATTTTGTTGGCCCCAGTTCTGTAGCCTGGGTGCCAGTCTGTTTCTGCTCTCTTGCCAACTGCTTGGGAAATTGGTTTGACAATGACAATGGAGAAGGCAAAAGCACAAACAGATCTCGGACCAGGCTACCAGTTCTGTAGCCTCCCATAAGGCAGAAGCATGATGACTCCACCAGTAACTTTACACAGAGAACAAAAACACTTTTTGAGAGGATACCTGGGACATACAGTAACTGCAATGTACAGTGTGTGTATATAGAAAACAGCATCAGCGGCATTCGAAAAGACTGGCAGACATCATCTCTCACAATCCAGATATAAAAGTGTGGAAACACATCATCTCCTGGAATGGCTGAAGTATAGGGGACACAGAAGAAAGTCTCTTTTCCCTTTGTGATTAAATATTTTTGTGCTAACTGCTATTATATTGTGAGCTCCAAAAGTATTGGGACAGTAACAAATGTGTTGTTGTTTTGGCTCTGCACTCCAGCACTTTGGATTTGAAATAATACAATGACTTGTAAATAAGAATATAATATGTTTCTAAACACTTCTACATTAATGTGGATGCTACCATGATTACAGATAATCCTGAATGAATCGTGAACAATGATGAGTGAGAAAGTTACACACAAATATCATACCCCTCAAAAATGCTAACCTCCCCTGTTATTCAAATGTTGCGAGGATAGCATGTCTTGGGGGTATTATATTTGTGTGTCTAGCTTTCTCACTCATCATTATTCACGATTCATTCAGGATTATCCGTAATCATGGCAGCATCCACATTAATGTAGAAGTGTTTAGAAACATATTCTATTCTTATTTACAATAAAAGTGACTCCAAAATGACACAATAAATTATTTACCATTCATTTCTATTGGGCACAAAATTATCTGAAATACAACCAAAACCAACAGCAAATGTATCCAACAAATTTGTAGTCACAAGTTTGATATAGTCATTGCGTACTATGAATATGGGACCAAATACTTAACTTTGTACTACTTTAATACACATATAAATGAATTTGTCCCAATACTTTTGGTCCCCTAAAATGGGGGGACTATGTACAAAAAGTGCTGTAATTTCTAAACGGTAAACCTGATATGGATGAAAATACCCTAAATTTAAAGCTGACAGTCTGCACTTTAACCTCACAGTCATTGTATAATTTCAAATCCAAAGTGCTGGAGTACAGAGCCAAAACAACAAAACATTTGTCACTGTCCCAATACTTTTGGAGCTCACTGTAACTAAAATAACATAAATATATATTTTAACGTTTTTAAAAACATAAAATGATCAATAAATACATCAACAAGATATAACAACGAAACAATGAAAATATTGCATAAAAAACTACAAAAAACTCATTATTTAAAAAGGGGGTTAAATGTTTTGCCAGTGAGGGAACATTTTTGTAGTAGTATTGAATTCAGTCGACAGAGTAAATTCTACATTGATGTTGTTAAGAGAGGAGAGAGGATGGATAGCTACAGTTGAAGTCGGAAGTTTACATACACTTAGGTTGGAGTCATTAAAACCACTCCACAAATTTCTTGTTAACCAACTATAGTTTTGGCAAGTCGGTTAGGAAATCTACTTTGTGCATGACACAAGTAATTCTTCCAACAATTGTTAACAGACAGATTATTTAACTTATAATTCACTGTATCACAATTCCAGTGGGTCAGAAGTTTACATACACTAAGTTGACTGTGCCTTTAAACAGCTTGGAAAATTCCAGAAAATGATGTCATGGCTTTAGAAGCTTCTGAAAGGCTAATTGACATAATTTGAGTCAATTGGATGTGTACCTGTGGATGTATTTCAAGGCCTACCTTCAGACTCAGTGCCTCTTTGCTTGACATCATGGGAAAATCAAAAGAAATCAGCCAAGACCTCAGAAAGAAAATTGTAGACCTCCAGAACCTGGTTCATCCTTGGGAGCAATTTCCAAACGCCTGAAGGTACCACGTTCATCTGTACAAACAATAGTACGCAAGTATAAACACCATGGGACCACGCAACCGTCATACCGCTCAGGAAGGATACACGTTCTGTCTCCTAGAGATGAACGTACTTTGGTGTGAAAAGTGCAAATCAATCACAGAACAACAGCAAAGGACCTTGTGAAGATTCTGGAGGAAACAGGTACAAAAGTATCTATATCCACAGTAAAATGAGTCCTATATCGACATAACCTGAAAGGCCGCTCAGCAAGGAAGAAGCCACTGCTCCAAAACTGCCATAAAAAAGCCAGACTACGGTTTGCAACTGCACATGGGGACAAAGATCATACTTTTGGGAGAAATATCCTCTGGTCTGATGAAACAAAAATAGAACTGTTTGGCCATAATGACCATCGTTATGTTTGGAGGAAAAAAGGGGTGCTTGCAAGCCGAAGAACACCATCCCAACCGTGAAGCACAGGGGGTGGCAGCATCATGCTGTGGGGGTGCTTTGCTGCAGGAGGGACTGGTGCACTTCACAAAATAGATGGCATCATGAGGAAGGAAAATTATATGGATATATTGAAGCAACATCTCAAGACATCAGTCAGGAAGTTAAAGCTTGGTCGCAAATGGGTCTTCCAAATGGACAATGGCTTAAGGACAACAATGTCAAGGTATTGGAGTGGTCATCACAAAGCCCTGACCTCAATCCTATAGAACATTTGTGGGCAGAACTGAAAAAGCATGTGCGAGCAAGGAGGCCTACAAACCTGACTCAGTTACACCAGCTCTGTCAGGAGGAATGGGCCAAAATTCACCCAACTTATTGTGGGAAGCTTGTGGAAGGCTACCTGAAACGTTTGACCCAAGTTAAACAATTTAAAGGCAATGCTACCAAATACTAATTGAGTGTATGTAAACTTCTGACCCACTGGGAATGTGATGAAATAAATAAAAGCTGAAATAAATCATTCTCTCTACTATTATTCTGACATTTCACATTCTTAAAATAAAGTGGTGATCCTAACTGACCTAAGACAGGGAATTTTTACTAGGATTAAATGTCAGGAATTGTGAAAAACTGAGTTTAAATGTATTTGGCTAAGGTGTATGTAAACTTCCGACTTCAACTATACGTTTTATAATGTATTGTAACCTAGATACAGGTTGTCTGTCTGACTGTGGTTAGGTTCCCTTTAGGCAGTAGACATTCGCTCTGAGAAGAATGAGAACAATAGGAGGTCCTACTCTCCTCCTCACCATGATGTACCATTACTGTTTTCACAGTACGTTAACAAAGTGCCTTAACAGGTTTGCATTCAACATGGACACACCACGCATTACCCCTAATCATTGTACTCAACATCGCATACACATGGTTCTCCATATTGCTTAGGAACATTCAGGAGTGAATTTAGGTGAATGAGCCAGAAATCTCCGCTAACTTTTTTCGTAAAACACCTACATTTTAGTTAAACACTTAAATATATATATGTATATATTTCATAATTATAATGACTAATATCATTATAATTTCTGTATTCAGTTATTAATTTGTATTGTCGTTCCTTTGTGGGTATTTTCATCTGACAGAGAAAAATAACACAGTTGGTAGGTACATGCATTGATTCACAGGTTAAGACGGATGCGAACAGCTCCTCCATCCCGTGATGTTGATCTAGACATCATCGTCATCTTCATCACTGTCCTTCATGGATATGCCCGTCATCCCTCCTTCCCTCACCGACGCCGTGGCCTCCTCCAGGGTCAGTCTGTTCCGCACCGTGTCATACATCTTACTGTTCAGCGTGGAGTCCAGGACGCCCTGCAGCCGGAAGTCACGGTACTTTTTCTGGAAGAACAACCCCCCAAGAGAATAAAAACACTGGTCAGGGTTGGGACTAGCACACAGAGGAAGCATTCTCCATCAGCTGCTAAGGCAAGAGAGGACATGAAGTCAGGAATGCACTGCAATGTTTGGGTACATCTCGATTGTCTAGAGTGGCCACCTTTCCTCATCTCCTTTCCTCCGTCTGAATCATTAAAGAATTAGACAGGTGACAGCAAACAGGCGTCACAATGCGTTCACCTAACCTGTGTTTTCATATCAGTAAAAATGCAGTGGACACAATGAAAAGAGGACACTTAATTGTTCACAATATTTGATACCTTTAGCAAATTACCCATGTGTAGCATTTTCCCCAAAGACACATGTACTAAATCATCAATACACAAGGCACTAAAAACTATATGTTGCATGTCAGGCCAGATCCCATGCATGCATGTACTTATCAGCCCTCACCAGTCACTACTGCACGTATAGGGAGACAGTCTCTCAGAGAACATAAATAAATGTGTGACGTGACGTTATGCTGGTAGGACTTGTTACTGCTCACACTGCACCAAAATCACACTGAAATATTAACAGGGCGAAGAACCAATGGTTGTCAGTACTAGGCTTTCTATCAACCTAAGAGAAGGTAGGTCACAACTCATTTAATAACGGTCACAGATTAAGACGAGAAATGTTGGATTTCTACACTACTTGATTGTGAAATTTGATACATTACTTTGAATGAATTACCAATTGGTTTGGGAGGCCCTGGTAGAGACCTGATGGCTGAGCCTGTCTTACCTTGGCTACTCTGATTAGGATCTTGAGCTGGTAGACATGGAGCTGCAGGTCCATTCGGTCAGTTAGCCACGTACCCAGGAGGTTCATGGTGCTGGTGTACCATTGCTGCAACACACAAACACAGCATTCTCCAGCAAAACACACTCACACACACAAACACACATGTGCACACACAGACAACCAGAATATAGAAAAAGAGCAGAACCAGCATTTCATCGGAATTTACACGCTCACTCCTTCAGGCTCTCTGTTTTTCTCCTCTCTTGTCTCTATCCCCCTCTCTCCATCTCAACAACTCCCTCTCTCAGTCTCTTTCACTCACTCATTCCCCTCTGACTGACTCCCTCTCGCTGTCTCCCTCTCTCAGCTGAGGGGAGAGTAAACTGGAAGCACCTCTTCTATAACCGGAGCAGCAGCTAGTCGGAGCAGCTAGCCGAGAGGCTCCAGATGTTTATCTGTGGGCTGAGTCCTGTTTGAAGTCTAATTGATTGGTAATGATCAGGGCAGGCTGATGCTAATCAGAGTGGACTAGTGCTCAACTGTCAGAGGCAGAGAGAAGTGAGGAGGAGGGGGACATATCTGGGGTGAGTCCGAGTTTGTGTTGCTGAAACTCACTCTGTCAATGAGAGGCCTTCTGCACTGTCCTTTTTACACATGTACAAAAAAGACTCAAGAAATATGAGAAAACATTTTCAGGCCACAAGGAAAATGTTCTATCAGGGAGCTCGATATAAAGTAGGTATCAGTAGCTACTTAATGTTTCAAGTGAATATACCCCAGTAATGACAACAGTATACACATTATCAGTTCCTGCTCCACAAGGTGACGATGTAGCTACTCTCTGGAGTTGTGCTGGGCTAAGTAAGTACAATATAAAGGCCTGAATCACTGTGGTGGCCTGCTGCGAGCGTATCACTGTGGCAGCTTCTTCTCTGCCGCTCTGTGCCTGTGAAGGTATCGCCATGGCAGCAGGGCTGTGATCTTGGCCCAAGAACGACCCCCCGTCTAGAGGCCAGGCCTGGAGTGACTGCTCTCTCTCTCCCGCTCTCTCCCTCAAGCTCATCTTTTCCCTCTATCTGTTTTCCATCTCTCCCTGCTAGCCTCCACATGCTCTCCTCTCTTTCTCTTTGCTTAAATCTCTCACTCACTTTCATAACCTCTGAATAGGGTTATTTCTTTCCACGTTTCATCACTCCCCTCACCCATTATTACTTTAACCCATTATTTCTCTCTCCTCTCACATTCTCTTTCCCAGCCTCAGTTCTGATAATAACCTTCAGTCATCTTCTAGAAAACACTGGTCATTTACTATCAAATATGACATTTCACATCAAACAGAAGCTTCTAAGAGGTTTCTCTTGAGTTGACCACATTCTCCAGAGAAGCAGCAATGAGGAGTAGTGGGATATATATGTTTGTGTGTGTACTCAAGGGAAACTTGGAGACAGACGGACTCTGATGCCAGGCTTGTGAAATGAACAGTGATGGCACTCTCGCTTTGTTCCACTCTGAACAGACTAACAAACCCTAACAAATCTCTCAGAGCAGTAGAACACACCCAGGCACTCACTCTTTTTAGGCTCGATTGGGATCAGCAGGGAGTCTAGCAATAGCTGACAGCCAAAACACGTAATATGGCTCTGAATATATAATGTCAAAACCCAACAGGGATCAAATCTGTGACATTGTGACATTCTAACGAGTTCTGACATTAGGGATTGGATAATGGAGGTTTTGGGGGGTTGTGCGTCTTTGTGTGTGTGTGTGTTCATGTGCCTACGGGTAGGGTTCCACTGCTTCATCACACACATACATACATGAATATCTGCAGGTCCCATCCCCCTTGGCGTGACGAGCTGGGAGGCAGTGAGACCTCCTGCCCCCTGCAACACCAACCTCCTCCCCACGCCCCTTCACCACCACACACACACACAACACCCGGCCTTGAACCTGGGGTTCACACTCATATCTGACATGTTACAGGAAGCCATAACACCTGGCAGGGGGGCAACCAACAGAATTCAGTGCAAATCTGCACACCCCTCCCCTCGTATCCCAATGCATACACACATACACCCGTCCCACAAATACACACACATGAACACACATTCACATTCGTGCGCATACACACATGCATATACACACACACTCCCTTCATTTCACACACCTCATGGGTCCTCACCCCTCCTTTGCGAGGCTGGGACAGAGGACTGGTAAGGGGTCGGCTTAGGCCTTTGTGCTGGGCCCCCAAAAATCACAAAAAAGCAGGAATGCTTGAGGAGAGGCAGGGCCCTCCATGGGGGGTACAGGGGGATTACAAGCAACCTGCGACTCTGCCTCTTTCTGCCCTTGCTGGTGGTAATGTGTGTGTGTGTGCCTTTGTGTGTGTGGGTGTGTGTGCATGTGATTGTGTATGTGTCAGTGCTACATACCAGATTGGCTCTGGCCTGAACGGGCTGGGACCTTGTACTAGGAGTGAGTGTACTGTATGTGTGTGTGTGTGTGTCAGTGCTCCACAGATTGGGCCTGGTTGGTGCGAGGCTGGGGTGTGTAGTAGGTGTCCTGCTGGGACCCAGCTGTGTCTGCAATTAGCGGGAGGCATGGAATGATGATTGTTGCCACGACGATGCTAATGCAAAGTGACAGGCTTAGTTCTAAAGGAGAGGGGAGGTCGCTGTGTTTCAGAGAGACAATGCACCACTACTTTTCCTTTTTCCTCTCACTCACACATACACACACACACATACACACACACACACGCACGCGTGTGCATTCACACAAGTACGCCTCCGCTCTCCAAGCTCCTTAAAATGAAAACCAAACATTCTTAAAAAATCTATTTAAGAGTGGTAGGGCCGATCGAAGGCACAACCTTTCTCCAGCAGTCCTGGCCAGGATGTCTAGTACAGGGCTTTGTTAGTGGTTAAAAAGAGCTGTCCACACTGGTCTCCTGGCCCAGAGAGAGCTGGCAGCCAGGGCCGCTAAATTAGGCCCCCCAGCGGGCGGCTGAGGGGAGGACCCGGGGGTTGAGAAGTCTTTAAATCTGACTACAAGACATTATGCACTTACGACAAAGGGGCAGAGTAATCCTACCTGCTTGCTTTTCACCGCTGCTGCTTGCCTGTTATTGTCTGCTTTATAGCTCATGAGAGGAGGCCCATTGATGACGGAACTCAATTACCATAGTAACTCACACCGGTGACCCCCAAGGCCCCCCCCCCCCCCGTCCGTCCGGCCTGTCCCCCCGTCCCCCCACTGCCCCCCCCATTAGGGCTAAGCTGACCCCAGGGGTAGTCAGTCCTTTCACAGGAAGCTGACGGCCCTAACCATGTCCCTCCACGCTGGGAGAGCACCGCTGCTGCTGTAGCCCTCAGATCCTGCCAGCGCCCTGCGCTCCGCTCTAACCGCTCTCCTTTCTACTTCTCTAAACATAGGGGAGCGCAGTGCTCTGAATGGCAGAATTGAAATAAAGTTTCAGGCTCAGCAAGCTTATGGGCTTCAAACTGTTCTGATTGTGCCGCCTCTACAAAGGAGAGCCCAGCCAACAATTCATTCGCTTCAGCGCAACCTTAAGTGGAACAAAAATCCTCTGTGTGTGCCCAACCACTACTAGATCGCTAAGATAATCAGTCTTTCTTTAAAATAAATTTGAAATAAATCAGACTAACAATAAATGTTCTTTGCATATCTAACACAAGACTGACATAAATGTTTATATCAAAGGAAAGCAAGCGAGAGGGACTCAATCGTTTCTGAACAGTTTTCGGTTGAAATCCGAGTCTCTTACAAAAACACCAGTCACATTACACTAGTGAGTGTCAGTTGAACTGATTACAGTGACCAAATAAGAGAGTACTTTACAAAAACATGGTTAAAAAAAGAGAGAAAGAACTTGTTGTGAAGAACGAAACGGTTGGAATTATGGACTACGCAGCGTCATTGAGTAAACACACAATAAAGGACAGAAAAGCTCAGTGGAGAAAAAAACAGAGCCAAGGTCTGAGCAAAGTGAGCCATTCTCCTCACAAAAGGCCGCTTAGAGGCGGATTGAAGGGCTCAGAATGACGGGTAAAACACTTGTGGGCTTCAGACTCTATAGGGGGAGCGAAATGGAATAAGCCAGCAAGCACTTGAGGATCCCGCCGAGCACCTGAATGGGAAGGAGGGACGGGGGGGCGGAGAGGGGGTGCAGAAGGTGAATGGCCTATCTTTTGGGACCAATTTGCCTCTTTTCACCCTTTTCCCCTGCCTCTCCGCTGACAGATGTACAAAGAGGGACCCGCACCGAGCCTCTTATCCACATGCACCCGCAAGCAGCTGTCACTTTTGTCAGACAAGTTAATCAAACAAATGCCACCATACCTCCCTTTAGATAAATAGAGAGAAAGAGAAAGAGAAAGAGAGAGAGAGAGAGAGAGAGAGAGAGAGAGAGAGAGAGAGAGAGAGAGAGAGAGAGAGAGAGAGAGAGAGAGAGAGAGAGAGAGAGAGAGAGAGAGAGAGAGAGAGAGAGAGAGAGAGAGAGAAAAATTGTGTATGTATGTGTGATCAACCGACCTGATCACCCCCCTTCACCGAACAGTGGGACTTGTCCCACTCAACATAAAAGACAGCTCTATTTAAGTTCCATTTCCCTCGTCTTATGTTATTCATCCATTCCTGTCCTCATTTGGTTTTGACCACTGACATGGACCTCTGGCCCTCTGGGGTAGGTCAGAAGGGATTTATGCCAGAGTCTGAGATCACAGTGAGGGTAGATGGATGGATGGGGGAAACAAAATGCTCCCTCAGTAATTATAAAGAGTCTAAGCTGCTTACAGGCTTCATGAAAAGGAAGCGAAACCTTTTGACATGTTTTCAACAGTCACAGTGAATCAATATACTACCTGTTTGTTATCCTTAGTCTTTTTTTATTCTACCCTACTATCGTCCAGATTCATCATCCATTCCAGAGCCTCTTCTCACTATTGGTTTATATCAATTTAAAGAGATTAGTAACTGGCATGAAAAACAGTAAGAGGACATTGACTCAGTATTGCGTTTATATTAAGATGTATCATGGGTTTACATGGAAAAAACACATCATTGTGGTCCTCTGTGGCTTAGTTGGTAGAGCATGGCGCTTGCAACGTCAATATTGCAGGTTCAATTCCCACTGGGACCATCAATATGAAAATGTATGCACACACTACTGTAAGTCACTTTGAAGAAAAACGGCTTCTAAATGGCAGATATTATTACATATAATATTAAAAAATATATCTCTTAAGAATGGCCTGTGTTATGTTATGTCACGTCCTCATCCTCCTAAGCCATAAACACATTTATTCAACCATATTTGTGACAATGACGCTTTTGTTTTAATAGCAAACATGTTTGCTTCTCTTTTTGTTGATGTAATTTGATATGAAGTTAATCCAATTGATAAAGATCAACAGCACTAAAAACAAAACATTTAAATGAATACAATATAGCATGTCATGAATACAGTATAGTGTTCAATAGGGCCAACGCAGTATTTCATTTGTAAAAGTGAAAAAACTAAATCTCCAAAAGAAACACTGGATGGTGAACAACAACAACAGTAACAAAAACATGGGTAGCACTTTATAAGAACTCCCCTGTCACGACTTCCGCCGAGGCTGCCTCCCCTCCTTGTTCGGGCAGGCTTCGGCGTTCATCATCACCGGCTTACTAGCCACTGCCGCTCCATATCTCATCATTCCATTTGTCTTGTCTTGTCAATTACACACACCTGGTTCTTATCCCCTCATTAGTCTGTGTATAAGTGTTCCCTCTGCCCCCTTGTCCTTGTGGGTGATTGTTTTATGTGAGTTGAGTGTAGCTCGGTGGAGCTACTCGTACCTTGTATTGTCGAGATAGATTATTCCCCTGTGCCTGTATTTTGTTGGAGCTACCTGTACCTTGTATTGCCGGGGTAGATTGTTCCCCTGTGCTTGTATTTTGTTGTCGCTATCCAGCGCAACTGTGTACGGCGGAATAAACTCTGTATTTGGTGATTTACCCTCCTGCGCCTGACTCCTTCTAAACACACTCATCACATCCACGTAATATAGCATTTTTAATGGATTAGTAAATAGTTTATTCATAATTTATTATTCATTACTCCATTCATAAGATGTTTAATATAATGCTTTTTTGGCTGAAAGTTACCATTTTTCATGGAGATTGCAAACCGGAACTCCCATTTTCTAACAAGAATTCAAATGTTAAATAGTTTAATAGTTCTGGGTTAACTGGTTTTGGTAGAAAAGTCACTGCCATGAAACGCTTATGTTAGCATTTTCGGACTAAGTGTGATTTGTATAAGTGTGATGTGAAGTTACAGCTCAGCTGGTAGAGAACGGCGCTTGTAACACTAAGGTAGTGGGTTCAATCCCCGGGATCACCCCATACACAAAAAAGTCGCTTTGGATAAAAGTGTCAGCTAAATGGCATATTATTATTATTATTACATCACAATTATACACATCACACTTAGTCCGCTAACATAAGCGTTTCATGAAGTTACACATCACACTATTACAACAGTGTGACTGTTTTGGAATCAAATGTTCAATATATTTTCTTAAGCATCCTGTATTGTGAGCTTATTGTTTAACCATTGATATCTTCTAGGGGCTATTTTGAGACTTTAAATAGCATCAGGTGCTGCTGGATTGTCTACCAATGGCATGTCAATTTTTTTGTGAGAAATTACACTAGTCATTCAAAACATTTATAAAGTATTTATAAAGTATACAGCGCATTCGGAAAGTATTCAGACCCCTTGACTTTTTCCACATTTTGTTACGTTACAGCCTTATTCTAAAATTGATTAAATTATTTTTGTTTTCAATCTACACACACTACACCATAATGACAAAGCAAAAACAGGTTTTAAGAATGTTTTGCAAATGTATACAAAATAAAAAACGTAAATATTACATTTACATAAGTATTCAGACCCTTTACTCAGTAATTTGTTGAAGCTCCTTTGGCAGCGATTACAGCCTCAAGTCTTCTTGGGTATGACGCTACAAGCTTAGCACACCTGTATTTGGGGAGTTTCTCCCATTCTTCTCTGAAGATCCTCTGTCAGGTTGGATGGGGAGAGTCGCTGCACAGCTATTTTCAGGTCTCTCCAGAGATGGTCGATCGGGTTCAAGTCTGGGCTCTAGCTGGGCCACATATTCAGAGACTTGTCCCGAAGCCACTCCTGCGTTGTCTTGGTTGTGTGCTTAGGGTCGTTGTCCTGTTGGAAGATGAACTTTTGCCCCAGTCTGAGGTCCTGAGCACTCTGGATTAGGTTTTCATCAATATCTCTCTGTACTTTGCTCCATTCATCTTTCCCTCGATCCTGACTGGTCTCCCATTCCCTGCCACTGAAAAACATCCCCACAGCATGATGCTGCCACCACCATGCTTCACCGTAGGGATGGTGCCAAGTTTCCTCCAGACGTGACACTTGGCATTCAGGCCAAAGAGTTCAATCTTGGTTTCATCAGACCAGAGAATCTTGTTTCTCATGGTCTGAGAGTCCGTTAGGTGCCTTTTGGCAAACTACAAGCGGGCTGTCATGTGCCTTTTACTGAGGAGTGGCTTCCGTCTGGCCACTCTACCATAAAGGCCTGATTGGTGGAGTGCTGCGGAGATGGTTGTCCTTCTGGAAGGTTCTCCCATCTCAACAGATGAACTCTGGAGCTCTGGCAGAGTGACCATTGGGTTCTTGGTCACATCCCTGACCAAGGCCCTTCTCCCCCGATTGCTCAGTTTGCCCGGGGGGCCAGCTCTAGGAAGAGTCTTGGTGGTTCCAAACTTCTTCCATTTAAGAATGATGGAGGCCACTGTGTTCTTGGGGACCTTTAATGCTGTGGAAATGTTTTGGTACCCTTCCCCAGATCTGTGCCTTGACACAATCCTGTCTCGGAGCTCTAGAGACTATTCCTTTGACCTCATGGCTTGGTTTTTGCTCTGACATGCACTGTCAACTGTGGGACCTTATATAGACAGGTGTGTGCCTTTCCAAATCATGTCCAATCAATTGAACTTACCACAGGTGGACTCCAATGAAGTTGTAGAAACATCTCAAGGATGATCAAGGGAAACAGGATGCACCTGAGCTCAATTTCGAGTCTCCTAGCAAAGGGTCTGAATACTTATGTACATAAGGTATCTGTTTTTATTTCTAATATGTTTGCAAAAATTTCTAAAAAGCTGTTTTTGCTTTGTCATTATGGGGTATTGTGTGTAGATTGATGAGGAACAAAAATTAATTTAATCAATTTTAGAATAAACGTAACAAAATGTGGAAAAAGTAAAGGGGTCTGAATACTTTCCGAATACACAGTAAATAGCCCACACTTTAGAAGGGGCCACACAAAAATATTGGTACTATATTGGTTTACACGGACCTATATTAAACAACCTATGAGTGATCTTATGAATAATTATTAAATTATGAATCAACTATTTACTAATCCATTATAAATGCTTCATTACGTGGAGTTATTATAAAGTGCTAACAAGTGTACTTTCTTTTCACACTTAATGTCTAAATATACAAACAGGCATGTCTGTCCTGAGACTTTACATTCATTGCATTGTAAAAATTAATACATAAATAAGACAATGTATAGCTAACATTGAAAGCAGGTAATCTCTTCAACATAAAAACAACTCAGGGTCCTCACCCTAGGTCTCATTAGAGCCTTCCTTCCCTCCATTCTGCTGTCCTTTATCTGGCCGTGGCTCTCATCTTCGTCTGCCTGACCCACCCTGCTACAGTTTACTTTGCATGCTGCACAAGAAGCTCAAGTTGATTAAACTGTTCACTTGGTTCTGCGCTTGGCCAGAGCCTGTAAAGTGGTCAAGGGTTCGGGACAGTGAAGTGGTATTGCATCAGGTCTGTCACAGTTATCCTCCTCCTCCTCACCCTCATCATCATCATCACAAGCACAAGCACAAACCAGCAGCAACAAAAACAGTTGGAAGCAGCAGCGCAATCCTCAATCCCAATCCCAATCTCAATCTAACCTAACCCCTCCTGCCCTCCCCTCCGCTGCCCCCGCCAGCCATGAACCAGTTTGCTGCGTGACGATTAAAGCATTTTAACTTAGTCATAAAGTGCAATCTCGCAGATCTGATAACTACCAAGGTCAACGGAAATACTTCAAATCAATCAATGAGCTGGGCCCTAATCCCCAGGAGGCAGATTAAGTGTATAATTTACCCGTGTAATCTGTGTATGTGTGGTTGGCCAGGGAACAGCTAGACCATGCCCACCACAGGCAGCTCTCTCTCTGTCCCCTGGTGCTGGAGGCTGGAGGCCCACACCAGGCAGCTAGTGTATCAGTGCAGCGCTGGATTTGGCCCCAGCTAAAGAGATGTATTTTTTAATCAATGATCTCTGCATTAAGTCGATGAGCCCTTACGTTAAGCACAGCTGTTTTAATCTTAATCTCTTCAGCTGTTCTTTCAAGATCTACCAGAAAGAGTAGTATTAGGAGGGGTGTATGAGGAGGAAAACAAATTAATTTTTCTTCTTCCCCCCACACACACTCGCTCTCTCATCCCACTCCATCCCTCCCTCTCCCCCTCCCCATTTCCCTGCCCCTGAATTTAACAAACTTAGCCATCTGACTGCGAGTTTCATCTCTTTATCGCTGCATACAATTTGGTGCTGCTTAGGCAGCTTGGAAAAATCTGTCCTCTGTAAAACCTACAGCACATCACAAAAGCCATCTGTACTTTGGGAACAGTTCAGCAAGATTAATCATTACTGATGAATAATTCCCGCATCACTCTCCCCACACACAAAAACCCACTCACATAGACACACACACATACATGCGAGAACGCACAAACACACACACACACACCTGTCCGAGCCTCAATTTTCACAAACAAAATTGTATTATTAAAGCAATCACAGAATGTTTGGATTGGGGTACGTAAAAATGGCATGAATCAAATAGTATTTTTCTCACTGAATGCAATAACAATTTTTAAAAAACAAGTTGTTTTACCCTCTTGACATTGAGCTATAGAGCTGTGCCTAGACAGCAGCCTTTACTGACAGAGAAGAGGTCAAATCCTCAAATAATGTTATGTTTTACAAGCAACCCCCCCCCCCCCCCCCCCCACCCCCCACCCCGCCCTCCAATCTATGTCACAACATAGGCATTATTCACTTTCTAATATGTCTCCAATCATAATTCATTTCTTGGGCATTGTTGTTTTCTTAACATACTAATGTATACCCATATGGTCAGTCTGATGTCAAACGGCACCCTGGGCTAAAGGCAGTGCTGCTGACACATATTTAAATAAAGTGAACCATATCCATGTAATCTCCTTAGGCTGCATTTACACAGGCAGCCCAATTCTTATATTTTTTTCCAGTAATTGGTCTTTTGACCAATCAGATCAGCTCTGAAAATGATCTGATGTGAAAAGATTTGATTGGTCAAAAGACCAATTAGTGGAAAAAAGATCAGAATTGGACTGCCTGTCTAAACACAGCCTTATTGTGGCTGATGACATAAGAGTGTCTGCTAAATGACGAAAATGTAAATGAAAATGTACTGATGTCTTGGAGAAATCCATGTCTCCACTCTAATTAACCCAGAGGCAACATAAGGTATGCCTCCCGATCAACTGGCCCCCTCACACACACACACACACACACACACACACACACACACACACACACACACACACACACACACACTAAATGTCATCAGGACCCAAGGGATTAGGGTAGAGGGGAACAATTGAAAGCAGAAATTGTTTTATGGGGTTACTCCTCAGCCATTGCTCAGGTCTAAGGCTGAGGGTGGGTATTAGAATGGATCCTTAGGAAGGGCCCTAGCCACGCCCCTAACACTATAATCTGACCTTAACCTCTATCAGGGGTACTCTATTTGAGAAGGTCCGGTCACACAAATTTCTTAGATCGTAAAGGTTTGAATGGGTATTGTCATTTATCGGCATAGTAACAAACCCCCACCTTGCAATCTATGCAACCCCAAACTGTTCAAACTGTTCAAACTGTTCACACCTATCTTGTTGGTGGAGATTTCTCTTTTCTTTTCGTTTTAAAGCTAATTTCCTGCAATTCTACACATTTTGCCATGAAGCTCAGGGGGGAGGGGGAACACCAGTGCCCTGGGCACGTAATCTGGCCATGATAACTACAAAATGTTGATAGCTGGTTAGCCTAACTTACCTATCTAACTTACCTAGTTAACATGGGCTAGTAGTTGATCAACTGACCATTTCTGACAGGTTATAAATAGCTCTCTAAGGTCTGTCAGTGAATGACATAACAAGAGGAAAACTGCCCATGCACTACCAAATTTTGAAATTGCACCTTGTGCATTCTACAATTACAACTCTCAACAGCATTAAGTTGAAAGCCCGACTGAGTTCCCCCCCCCCAAATATTGTTTTCATTTATTTTTTAATTGTATTTTTAAGTCGGGACCCACGGTCCGTATTGACCCCGTTCTGGGTCCAGATCCGGACCGCGTTCCCCTGTTGAGTATGGCTGCTCTATAGGGCTAAGACATGCCCACCACGCATCTGACTGGTCTGTTGGCACCTTCTAAATTAACTATTCTAACGGGTACCAAGTCTACCAACAAAACGCGGAGAAACAAATCATTGCTGGTGAAAAAAAAAATGTATGCACTCACTAACTGTAAGTCGCTCTGGATAAGAGCGTCTGCTAAATGACGTAAATGTAAAATGTCAAATGAAGATCAAAAGACAAAAGAGAGAATTTAGATTTAGATTTTGGTCTGCATGTGTGAAATGTACATAAGGGATATTCATTTGTAGGCATTGTGCGATTTCAAAAGTAATCCCATTATGATCAGCAGTACACAGAGTAATAATAATGTTCAGGCCAAAAGGTCCTTTTATAAGGTCAACATCCTTATCTATTAAATTGTGTCTATTATGATCAAATAGAATTCAAATCTTGTCTCCTGATAATCTTCACAGCCATCTATTATGGGATGCCATCAAAACACCTCAAATGAAACTCAATTTCATATGAAAATTGATGTCCTGGATGGGCATGGGGTGGGAAAAATTGTTGATTTCTTGAAGGGAAAGGAATATCCTAGTAAGAAATGTATTTAGCCAACATAAAGACATTTTGATTACACTTACCTTTACAGTTGGCTGTTCACTTTATTTAAAGCTGTGTTAGTTTTATTTTTTTTGTCTTAGAAATAACATTGTAAAATGGTAATAACTACTTGATTACCTAAACATAAAAAATAAATCATCAAAACAAGAACCACTACATAGTGGGTCGGGACCCACTTGTGGGTCGCGGCAGGGGCCCAAGTGGGTCGCGAGATGAGAAATACATTTTCGGGATAGAAAAATGCCTTCAGTGTAAACTTAAACGACTAAAACCGAATAGAAAGTATGTAGAAAAGATAATGGATTTATACATTGTTCAATAATAGCCTATAATCTTTCAGAATTGAAAATCAACAAAGTAAAAGCTAGACAATATGTCCTGCATTGATTTTGCTATAATATTTGCGTATAAGAGCACATTAGCTTAAAAACTGCAAAATGTTCTCTCAGCTCCATGGCAAAATGTATACAATTTCAGAAAATTGGCTTTAAAATTGCTATATTTTCTTTCAGCTCCATGGCAGGATGTATGGAATTGCACGAGATTAGCTTTGAAACTCCAGAATTTTCTCTCCGCTGCCAAGATAATATTTTTTACTTATTCTTTGGTCGGAGAGTACGACCCTGCCTTACACAGGAAGCGGCACAGGTCCTAATCCAGGCACTTGTCATCTCCCGTCTGGATTACTGCAACTCGCTGTTGGCTGGGCTCCCTGCCTGTGCCATTAAACCCCTACAACTCATCCAGAATGCCGCAGCCCGTCTGGTGTTCAACCGTCCCAAGTTCTCCCACGTCACCCCGCTCCTCCGCACACTCCACTGGCTTCCAGTTGAAGCTCGCATCTGCTACAAGACCATGGTGCTTGCCTACGGAGCTGTGAGGGGAACGGCTCTGATCAATCCCTACACCCAAACGAGGGCATTGCGTTCATCCACCTCTGGCCTGCTGGCCCCCCTACCTCTGCGGAAGCACAGTTCCCGCTCAGCCCAGTCAAAACTGTTCGCTGCTCTGGCACCCCAATGGTGGAACAAGCTCCCACACGACGTCAGGACAGCGGAGTCACTCACCACCTTCCGGAGACACTTGAAACCCCACCTCTTTAAGGAATACCTGGGATAGGATAAAGTAATCCTTCTACCCCCCCTTACCCCACCCCACCCCACCCCCCCAAAAAATAAACATATTGTAAAGTGGTTATCCCACTGGCTATAAGGTGAATGCACCAATTTGTAAGTCGCTCTGGATAAGAGCGTCTGCTAAATGACGAAAATGTAAAATGTAAATGTCTGTATGTTTTTTTACCGCTTAAACCTTATGGTGGGTCGCGACTCAAAAGAAACCTCAATTAGTGGATCACGAAGCAAAAAAACATTTGAAAGCTGGAGAGAGCTTAGTGCATGTATGTACACTACCAGTCAAACGTTTTAGAACACCTACTCATTCAAGGGTTTTTCTTAATTTTTTACTATTTTCTACATTGTAGAATAATAGTGAAGACATCAAACTATGAAATAACACATATGGAATCATGTACTAACCAAAAAAGTGTTAAACAAATCAAAATATATTTTATATTTGAGATTCTTCAAATAGCCACCCTTTGCCTTGATGACAGCTTTGCACACTTTTGGCATTCTCTCAACCAGCTTCACCT
Organism: Coregonus lavaretus; assembly: GCF_964263955.1. Classification (NCBI taxonomy): domain Eukaryota; kingdom Metazoa; phylum Chordata; class Actinopteri; order Salmoniformes; family Salmonidae; genus Coregonus; species Coregonus lavaretus. The sequence continues at coordinate 23,472,663 of NC_139999.1, read as the reverse complement.
GGAATGCTTTTCCAACAGTCTTGAAGGAGTTCCCACATATGCTGAGCATGTGTTGGCTGCTTTTCCTTCACTCTGCGGTCCGACTCATCCCAAACCATCTCAATTTGGTTGAGGTCGGGGGATTGTGGAGGCCAGGTCATCTGATGCAGCACTCCATCACTCTCCTTCTTGGTCAAATAGCCCTTACACAGCCTGGAGGTGTGTTGGGTCATTGTCCTGTTGAAAAACAAATGATGGTCTCACTAAGCCCAAACCAGATGGGATGGCGTATCGCTGCAGAATGCTGTGATAGCCATGCTGGTTAAGTGTGCTTTGAATTCTAAATAAATCACAGACAGTGTCACCAGCAAAGCACCCCCACACCATAACACCTCCTCATCCATGCCTTACGGTGGGAACTACACATGCAGAGATCATCCGTTCACCCACACCGCATCTCACAAAGACACGGCGGTTGGAACCAAAAATCTCAAATTTGGACTCCAGACCAAAGGACACATTTCCACCGGTCTAATGTCCATTGCTCGTGTTTCTTGGTCCAAGCAAGTCTCTTCTTCTTATTGGTGTCCTTTAGTAGAGGTTTCTTTGCAGCAATTCGACCATGAAGGCCTGATTCACCTCTGAACAGTTGATGTTGAGATGTATCTGTTACTTGAACTCTGTGAAGCATATATTTGGGCTGCAATTTCTGAGGCTGTTAACTCTAATGAACTTATCCTCTGCAGCAGAGGTAACTCTGGGTCTTCCATTCCTGTGGCGGTCCTCATGAGAGCCAGTTTCATCATAGCGCTTGATGGTTTTTGCGACTGTACTTGAAAAAACATTCAAAGTTCTTGAAATTGTCCATATTGACTGACATTCATGTCTTAAAGTAATGATGGACTGTCGTTTCTCTTTACTTATTTGAGCTGTTCTTGCCATAACATGGACTTGGTCTTTTACCAAATAGGGCTATCTTCTGTATACCAATCATACCTTGTCAAAAAACAACTGATTGGCTCAGATGCATTAAGAAGGAAATACATTCTACAAATTAACTTTTAAGACGGCACACCTGTTAATTGAAATGCATTCCAGGTGACTACCTCATGAAGCTGGTTGAAATAATGACTAGAGTGTGCAAAGCTGTCATCAAGGGTGGCTATTTGAAGAATCTCACTTTTTTGGTTACTACATGATTCCATATGTGTTACTTCATAGTTTTGATGTCTTCACTATTATTCTAAAAAAAATGTGTTTGTCATTTAGCAGACGCTCTTATCCAGAACAACTTACAGTTAGTGCATACATTATTTTTAATTTTTTTACTTTTTTTCATACTGTCCCCCTGTGTAGCTCAGTTGGTAGAGCATGGCGCTTGCAACGCCAGGGTTGTGGGTTCGATTCCCACGGGGGGCCAGTATGAAAAAAATACAAATAAATAATGTATGCACTAACTGTAAGTCGCTCTGGATAAGAGCGTCTGCTAAATGACAAAAAAATAAAAAAATAATAATAAATAAAAAAAACTTGAATGAGTAGGTATTCTAAAACGTTTGACAGGTAGTGTATTTCTTCAAATACAGTGCATTCGGAAAGTATTCAGACCCCTTGATTTTATCCACATTTTGTTACGTTACAGCCTTATTCTAAAATTGATTAAATAGTTTTTTCCCCTCATCAATCTACACACAATACCCCATAATGACAAAGCAAAAACAGGTTTGAAGAAATTTTTGCAAATGTATTAAAATTAAAAACTGAAATACAAGATATACATAACTATTCAGACCCTTTACTCAGTACCTTGTTGAAGCACCTTTGGCAGTGATTACAGCCTCGAGTCTTCTTGGGTATGACGCTACAAGCTTGGCACACCTGTTTTTGGGGAGTTTCTCCCATTCTTCTCTGCAGATCCTCTCAAGCTCTGTCAGGTTGGATGGGGAGCGTCGCTGCACAGCTATTTAAAGGTCTCTCCAGAGATGTTCGATCGGGTTGAAGTCCGGGCTGTGGCTGGGCCACTCAAGGACATTCAGAGACTTGTCCTGAAGCCACTCCTGCGTTGTCTTGGCTGTGTGCTTAGGGTCGTTGTTCTGTTGGAAGGTGAACCTTCACCCCAGTATGAGGTCCTGAGCGCTCTGGAGCAGGTTCTCATCAAGGATCTCTCTGTACTTTGCTCCGTAATTATTTCCCTCGATTCTGACTAGTCTCCCAGTCCCTGCTGCTGAAAAACATCCCCACAGCATGATGCTGCCACCACCATGCTTCACCGTAGGGATGGTGCCAGGTTTCCTACAGATGTGACGCTTGGCATTCAGGCCAAAGAGTTCAATCTTGGTTTAATCAGACCAGATAATCTTGTTTCTCATGGTCTGAGAGTCCGTTAGGTGCCTTTTGGCAAACTCCAAGTGGGCTGTCATGTGCCTTTTACTGAGGAGTGGCTTCCGTCTGGCCCCTCTCCCATAAAGGCCTGATTGGTGGAGTGCTGCAGAGATGGTTATCCTTCTGGAAGGTTCTCCCATCGCTGGAGCTCTGGCAGAGTGACCATCGGGTTCTTGGTCACCTCCCTGACCAAGGCCCTTCTTCACCGATTGCTCAGTTTGGCCGGGCGCCAGCTCTAGGAAGAGTCTTGGTGGTTCCAAACTTCTTATATTTAAGAATGATGGAGGCCACTGTGTTCTTGGGGACCTTCAATGCTGCAGACATTTGTTGGTATCCTTCCCCAGATCTGTGCCTCGACACAATCCTGTCTCTGAGCTCTACGGACAATTCCTTCGATCCCATGGCTTGGTTTTTGCTCTGACATGCACTGTCAGCTGTGGGACCTTATATAGACAGGTGTGTGCCTTTCGAAATCATGTCCAATCAATTGAATTTACCACAGGTGAACTCCAATCAAGTTGTAGAAACATCTTGAGGATGATCAATGGAAACAGGATGCACATGAGCTCAATTTCGAGTCTCATAGCAAAGGTTCTGAATACTTATGTAAATAAGGTATTTCTGTTTTTTATTTTTAATACATTTGCAAACATTTCGAAAAACCTATTTTCACTTTGTCATTATGGGGTATTTTGTGTAGATTGATGGGGGAAAAAATGCATTTAATCCATTTAAAAATAAGTCTGTAACGTAACAAAATATTTTTGAATGCACTGTAAGTATTTATGTACATTATGTATGTATGTATGGGGTGAATCTACAGGGAGATGGGCCATGTTAGTAGATGTACACAGGAAGATTATTTGACTCTGAATTATGCCACTGGGCATAATGTGTTAAAACAAATTTGACATGAGAGATAAGTTCCATTTCAAAATATATAGCTAAGCGAGAACGGGGGGGGGGGGGGGGTGGGAACAGAAACATAAGAAAATGTGCTTGGAAAGGTTTAGAAAGTAAAGCTGAAAGAAATGTTGAAAGGCATTGTGGTTCAAGTGAGAAAAAGAAACAGATGGAAGGAAAGGGAAAATACACAGAAAAACCAAGCGCGTTTTTATGCCTTTTTATCTCTTAGCCTAAACACACAGAAACAGCAGCAGAGAAGTATCACGCCTTGGTCATATTGAGTGGAGCGACAAGAAAAGGACAACAGTGATGGAGTCCTGCAGTGCAGCAAGACACCTTCATACGCCACATTACTGCCAGAGGGAGAACAGATAGAGAGTGACATACAGAGAGGGAGAGAGAACGAGAGAGAGCGATTGAGGCCTCTGCTATAATCAGAGAAGAAATGCTCTTCTGAGAGAAGAAGATACAAGGCAAACAGCAGGTCAAAGCAGCAAGAGAAACAAACATGGTGAAGAGACACATTCACTCAGAGAAGACTGATAAGAGAGAAGCCAATTCATGCCAGCAGGCCTTCAGGGAAGCAACATACGCACACATGCACGCACACACACACAGGTGCAATCTGCGGTCCTCCCTCGAAAAGAGTAGTGGACAAATTGGTCAACGTGCATCACAAAGGATTATTTAGATAACCTGGATGATGTTCCAAGCTATTTCTTAAGACAGTGTTTTCTTTTCTAATTTCTCCCTCAACTTAATTCACTCTCTAATACTCACTCATTATATTTCTCTCTGTCCCTTTCTTTCATTATTTATATCTCCTCCTTAAGCCCTCATTACAATAAGCCCAGGGTCAGAGGCCCTCCTTCCTGTTTGTCTCTCCTATGAGGAAGAATATGTATTGGACACAGTTCCAAATGTCTTGTATACAGTCCAATGTGGGGAACTTATCAGCAGTGAGTGGGGAACTGGTCAGCATAACCCAACCTACTAACCCTAACCTTTTGATCTGATTATTAATGTTCCTACAGATCAATTAGTGGATGAACACAATGTATTCTAATGGCTGAAGACAGAATCTAGACTGGGGGATGTAAAGACGGTATTAAGTCATCTTATAGAAAGGCATTGTATTGTGTGGCCTTTAATTGATTAACCCTTGTTTGCTGACTCAGAGAGAGAACACTGCTTAAGAAAATCCTCCTTAAGGTTTTGCACGTCTCAAACAAACAGACATAAAAAGACACAGAACACTGCAGTAGAATAGACACAGGCTAGAGCATAGTGTATTCAGACTGGAGGGAAGGTTTGGAAGTAAAGGGGGAGAGAGAGAGAGAGAGAGAGAGAGAGAGAGAGAGAGAGAGAGAGAGAGAGAGAGAGAGAGAGCTACTTGTACAGCTGTGTAAGAGAAGGCAGAGAGCTGTTCAAAATGTGACTTATCCCTCAGAGCAGACTGTTCTATCACATTTTGGAGAGCCTCCCCCTGTAAGGGAGGAGAAGGCATTTCTTACTTACATCAAATAACCTTTCTATGTAAACCTCCTCATTGACCTTATCCCGCAGCATGTCCTGAGAATGGCGCACAAAGGTCACGTAACCGTCGGCAACATCCATCCCAGGCTTCTGCAGGACACACCACACAGAGACAGAGAGAGGGAGTTGAGAAAAAGAGAGGGAAAAGGAGTAATTAGCCAAAGAAAAACAGATACATTGTCTCACCAAGGCACTGAACCCTGTTGACTCCATAATAAACATGGTGACCAGCAAAGTGACATAAGACATGCATATGAAAAACGGACAGGTATTAAAATAAACATTCAACTAAAGTGTTATCAAATTGTCCTTTTCATCTCAGAGAAATCATCTTAGAGTTTATGGTTGACATTTCTGGAGAGGTGTTTAATTTGCAGTGTGTATAGACCCAGGGATATGGCGGTCTTTGTTACTGAACTTCCTATTAGAGATGTGTACTTGGCCCAGAATCATCCGTCACAGTCTGGAAATGTGCAAAGTGAACAGAGGAGCCAGGAACACATGATCAGGCTGCTGAACAGATTGTTAGGAGGGCTGCCATTTCTCATACCAGCTCAAATATTCACACAGGACAATGAGTTTGCAAATAAGACACTCCATTTGTGTGTGTTTATGTGTGTGTTTATGTGTGTGTGTTTATGTGTGTGTGTTTATGTGTGTGTGTGCCTTTCCCACTCCCGCCTCTTCTCCGGTATATGAAATGCTTCCTCCCATGCCAGCGGACGAGGTAATATGAATGTGTAATTATCAGCCACTGTAAACTGAATTTAGTTAGTTAACACATCCCTGAGTGGTTCCAAAGGGTGCAAATTAGTATGTTTCTCCACTGTAATTGTATTTTGTGCATTAAGTAAACCATTACCATGCAGAAGCTAGGGCTCTGGCCCTGCGGACATAAGAGTCCTAATCACAGATTCACTGACAAGGCATTCATTTAATAAGTGCCTTGTTGACATGTGGATCGATTGGCAGTTAAGTGATACTCCTCTGAGGTGCTGTTTAAAGCATAACACAGCGAGCATTCTGCCCCAGAGGCAGACTCCTGGTGTGCTTTTGTTACACAACACAACAGAGACACTCACAATGTGTGCCCCATGGCAGGCCTACCCAGCTGATTCTGCCCATAACCATATGAATGACAAAAAACATGGCAAGATATGTGTGCATGCACATAAACAAATACAAGAATGACTCACACAGAGACACACATGCACGTACTCATACACACTTGGACTGGGATAAGAGAAACACAAGAACTGATAACAACACTATTCTCACTTACAGGTACATCCACATACTTTGATGCAGCTTTCACCTTGAAATGAGACAGAGAGATTAGGTGAAAAGGAAAGACATGAGATTCCAACTGTGCAACTTCCTCTATTTACAAAAGCTGTTTAATGTGAGTGTAGCTTCAGTGTGCGACTGCAATATGCTTAAGTACGGTGCCTTGCAAAAGTATTCATCCCCCTTGGTGTTTTTCCTATTTTGTTGCATTACAACCTGTAATTTAAATGGATTTTTATTTGGATTTCATGTAATGGACATACACAAAATAGTACAAATTGATTAAGTGAAAAAAAAAAAAAAAAAAAAGTTAAATTTTTTTAAACAAAATAAATAACGGAAAAGTGGTGCGTGCATATGTATTCACCCCCTTTGCTATGAAGCCCCTAAATAAGATCTGGTGCAACCAATTACCTTCAGAATTCACATAATTAGTTAAACAAAGTCCACCTGTGTGCAATCTAAGTGTCACATGATCTGTCACATGATCTCAGTATATATACACCTGTTCTGAAAGGCCCCAGAGTCTGCAACACCACGAAGGGGCACCACCAAACAAGCGGCACCATGAAGACCAAGGAGCTCTCCAAACAGGTCAGGGACAAAGTTGTGGAGAAGTACAGATCAGGGTTGGGTTATAAAAAAATATCTGAAACTTTGAACATCCCACGGAGCACCATTAAATCCATTATTAAAAAATTGAAAGAATATGGCACCACAACAAACCTGCCAAGAGAGGGCCGCCCACCAAAACTCAAGGACCAGGCAAGGAGGGCATTAATCAGAGGCAACAAAGAGACCAAAGATAACCCTGAAGGAGCTGCAAAGCTCCACAGCGGAGATTGGAGTATCTGTCCATAGGATCACTTTAAGCCGTACACTCCACAGAGCTGGGCTTTACGGAAGAGTGGCCAGAAAAAAAGCCATTGCTTAAAGAAAAAAATAAGCAAACACGTTTGGTGTTCGCCAAAAGGCATGTGGGAGTACTCTAGTCAGATGAGACTAAAATTTAGCTTTGTGGCCATCAAGGAAAATGCTATGTCTGGCGCAACCCAACACCTCTCATCACCCTGAGAACACCATCCCCACAGTGAAGCATGGTGGTGGCAGCATCATGCTGTGGGGATGTTTTTCATTGGCAGGGACTGGGAAACTGGACAGAATTGAAGGAATGATGGATGGCGCTAAATACAGGGAGATTCTTGAGGGAAACCTGTTTAAGTCTTCCAGAGATTTGAGACTGGGACGGAGGTTCACCTTCCAGCAGGACAATGACCCTAAGCATACTGCTAAAGCAACACTCGAGTGGTTTAAGGGGAAACATTTAAATGTCTTGGAATGGCCTAGTCAAAGCCCAGACCTCAATCCAATTGAGATTCTGTGGTATGACTTAAAGATTACTGTACACCAGCGGAACCCATCCAACTTGAAGGAGCTGGAGCAGTTTTGCCTTGAAGAATGGGCAAAAATCCCAGTGGCTAGATGTGCCAAGCTTATAGAGACATACCCCAAGAGACTTGCAGCTGTAATTGCTGCAAAAGGTGGCTCTACAAAGTATTGACTTTGGGGGGGGGTGAATAGTTATGCACGTTCAAGTTTTCTGTTTTTTGTTTTATTTCTTGTTTGTTTCACAAAAAAAAGTATTTTGCATCTTCAAAGTGGTAGGCATGTTGTGAAAATCAAATGATACAAACTCCCCAAAAAAACAATTTTAATTCCAGGTTGTAAGGCAACAAAATAGGAAAAATTCCAAGTCATGCCAGGAAATGTAGTCGCAAAGTGCACTCAGAAGTTAATTCGACTTCTATTACAATGTTCAGGAAACCTACTAAAATCCGTAAACCTACTAAAACCTTTTAATGCTTTGGGAGTGTTATCATGAGCAAAATGCTGTATGCATTCTGAAGATATATTTGCTGAAGGTACATTATTTGAACAAGGCTATTCCTACCCTATGATGAATAAAATAATTACAAGATCAGGGTCCAGTTATGTATGCAGTGTACACTGAGAACGAGGTGAACGAGAGAAGGAATGCGTTCTTACTGTGAAAGAGAGGAAGGAGGAGAAGAGTGTGCCCTCGTCGTATCTGGACAGTTTGGCTAGGACACTCTCTAGAATGACCACAAACTGACGGACAGGGAGTTGCGTTACTGGCAAGTCCAACACATTAAAAACAACATTCATGTCATATCACTTTCAGATATGAGTAAGACAGTAACAGCACCTTTGCTACCAGTAAGGTGATCATCTCCTTCACAGTCTCCTCTATGAGAGCGTCGATTTGGGAATGGTACTGTCTCTGTTAGGAAAGAGACATGTTAGTGACAATGTCAAGTCCAGCTTCCCTCCTTTCCCTCCCCTTCTGTTTGTTGCTACCAGGTCTCACAGTAGGCCAATATGCTAATCAGTAGTGTGACAGCATTCTTATGTCTCCACGTGAGCCATGTAAAAGACCTCAGACTAATTAATTATGCTCTGGTAATTGGTACCTGTCTCTAGATTGTGCGGATATGAAGACTCTTACATCTACTCCATGTATATTCAGTACCATCTACACATATGCTAATGAAAAACAAAACAATTAAAGTGTTGGAAGACTGGTGAACACTGCAATGACTGCTAATTATACATTTGGGAACAAGGGGTGAGATTTCAATTGAATTGTTAGCCACACTTACCCAATCACTAACAAACTTTCACAAGATAGAGAAAAGAAATAAAATATATAGACATGGTGATGGTGAAAAAGCAAGCAACTACAGCAAAATCACATATTCAAGCAAAAGCAAAATCAGGAGACAAAGCAATCGCAGTAAGTGCCATTGAAACTATTGTAAGTGAAAACCTTGACAGAAATGCATATACAGTATGTACTACAGTCGTGGTCAAAAGTTTTGAGAATGACACAAGTATTGGTCTTCACAAAGTTTGCTGCTTCAGTGTTTTTAGATATTTTTGTCAGATGTTACTATGGTATACTGAAGTATAATTACAAGCATTCCATAAGTGTCAAAGGCTTTTATTGACAATTACATTACATTTATGCAAAGAGTCAATATTTGCAGTGTTGACCCTTCTTTTTCAAGACCTCTGCAATCCACCCTGGCATGCTGTCAATTAACTTCTGGGCCACATCCTGACTGATGGCAGCCCATTCTTGCATAATCAATGCTTGGAGTTTGTCAGAATTTGTGGTTTTTGTTTGTCCACTCGCCTCTTGAGGATTGACCACAAGTTCTCAATGGGATTAAGGTCTGGGAAGTTTCCTGGCCATGGACCCAAAATGTCGATGTTTTGTTCCCCGAGCCACTTAGTTATCACTTTTGCCTTATGGCAAGGTGCTCCATCATGCTGGAAAAGGCATTGTCCGTCACCAAACTGTTCTTGGATGGTTGGGAGAAGTTGCTCTCGGAGGATGTGTTGGTACCATTCTTTATTCATAGCTGTGTTCTTAGGCAAAATTGTGAGTGAGCCCACTCCCTTGGCTGAGAAGCAACCCCACACATGAATGGTCTCAGGATGCTTTACTGTTGGCATGACACAGGACTGATGGTAGCGCTCACCTTGTCTTCTCCGGACAAGCTTTTTACTGGATGCCCGTAACAATCGGAAAGGGGATTCATCAGAAAAAATGACTTTATCCCAGTCCTCAGCAGTCCAATCCCTGTACCTTTTTCAGAATATCAGTCTTTCCCTGATGTTTTTCCTGGAGAGAAGTGGCTTCCTCGCTGCCCTTCTTGACACCAGGCCATCCTCCAAAAGCCTTCGCCTCACTGTGCGTGCAGATGCACTCACACCTGCCTGCTGCCATTCCTGAGCAAGCTCTGCACTGGTGGTGCTCCGATCCCGCAGCTGAATCAACTTTAGGAGACGGTCCAGGCGCTTGCTGGACTTTCTTGGGCACCCTGAGGCCTTCTTCACAACAATTGAACCTCTCTCCTTGAAGTGCTTGATGATCCGATAAATGGTTGATTTAGGTGCAATCTTACTAGCAGCAATATCCTTGCCTGTGAAGCCCTTTTTGTGCAAAGCAGTGATGACGGCATATGTTTCCTTGCAGGTAACCATGGTTAACAGAGGAAGAACAATGATTTCAAGCACCACCCTACTTTTAAAGCTTCCAGTCTGTTATTCTAACTCAATCAGCATGACAGCGTGATCTTCAGCCTTGTCCTCGTCAACACTCTCACCTGTGTTAACGAGAGAATCACTGACATGATGTCAGCTGGTCTTTTTGTGGCAGGGCTGAAATGCAGTGGAAAAGTTTTTTTGGGATTAAGTTAATTTTCATGGCAAAGAGGGACTTTGCAATTAATTGCAATTCATCTGATCACTCTTCATAACATTCTGGAGTATATGCAAATTGCCATCATATAAACTGAGGCAGCAGACTTTGTGAAAATTAATATTTCTGTCTTAAAACTTTTGACCACGACTGTACTATACAACATGTATTGTATAAGCACACCATTACATAATATGTGCATATAGAAAGAAATAGAAACATAGAAATTTTGATCCTAAGTGAGCTGGAGCTCCTGAATCCATGCAATTAAGAGAATACACATCTAGCACACAGTTGGTGAGCACAAAATGATTTTCCCAAAGTGCCTTGGTACTGATCCGGGATGGATAACTGATCTGTATATCCAGTGCAGCATGCTCTGTGATATATCAGAGAAATCAGAGTGAAATATCAGAGAAATCACTATTAGACATCACTAGAATCATAAACATGATATTCCCTCTGGAATATAATAGGTGAAAACTTTACACTGATTCAAACACTGTGTAAATATGCATGTTGTTGTGAGGCTGTGGAGGTGGACTGGTATAAGATGGTATCGTATGTCTGATAGAAGACCAGTTAAAGAAGTAGGTAGGGGGCCTACTGTACCTCCTGTCCCAGCTCCATGGCACACAGCTTGGCTGACTGGGCCTTTGCATCCACCATCACGTTGAACATTGTGCAGATGGACTGAGGCACGCGGAAGTCTGTGGTCCGACTGCTCTTCTGAAGCTTGGCTTCAAAGGCCACCCGCGTCCTTTAGACAGGGAGATTAAGGAGAGAGGTTGCAGAACTATACACAGACCTACAATGTGTTTGTGTAATTGTGTGTAAGCAAGTGTCTCATTCAGGCCCATCCTCTCACCGTTTGATGCAGGACTCGATCATGTCGCTGGACATGAGTTTCAGCCTGCTCTCTAGGTGTTTACCAAACTCCTCCTCAGGCCAGTGCAGGTCTCTGATGAAGGTCTGTAGAGCGTCCAGCTTCCAGAACAGGTCCTCGGACGTCCCCGAGCCATTACTGGACAGGAAGCACAGGGCAAAGGTTATAGCACTGGTACTTAACAGGGGTACACATGGGGGGTAAAAGACTACATCAAGGGTCAAAGAGGATGGGGAAAATCCAGGTCTCAGGATTCAATTTCTTTGGGTTATTTTTAACATTTACTGATGGGTTAAAATATTTTGAATGAAAGACACTTTATCGTTGACCTGTTCCTGGCCAATGTGGTTCTATGAATTGCGTTCTCCAAGGTACCAATCAGTCTATGGTAAAAAATAAATATACATTAATATGTATTTGACCAATCAATAATCACAGTGAGTTGAGTGGTTATTAGAACAAGGGAAACAGTAGGGGTCCATGCACACTGTAGGTTGGTCAGTTAGTTAGTGCACTCTGGGAAAACATACTATGAAGGGTGGGGTTCTTTTCCGATGCGGTGGAGGAGACTGTGTCCCACTCCCATTCCCTGTCCCCTTCCCCCAAACTGTTTAAACAGAGAGAGCAGCTCTCTCCAGCCACACAGGTCCCTCCAGCCACAGTGGGGCCTCCTCACAACTAGCGCCCACAAGTAAGAGCTCCAACACAGGGTAAACAGGGACCTGTCCTCCCTTCCACAGACTGGAGGTCAGAGGGATATGATGGAAAGATACAAACTCAACACTTTTAAACTCTGGCTTTGGTTTGGCTTCATTTAATAATTGTTTATCATTTTGCATGAGTCCATTCTGTTGTTTTTTCATCAGCTTAAAAATTCATTTGTGTCTTTCCACCCTTCAGTTCAAACACATGCAGTAGGAGGAAAATGAAAAGCCGTTGATGGTTCTGCATTTCGAAACACTGCCTACTTTAACCACACTCCCCATGCTAGGGCCTTGGCATGAACATGGCTGCTTGTAGAACAACAACAACACTGGGACAACTGGGGGTCCTGGCAACAGAACATCAGATCACTGGCAGTGTTTAATTACATATTTTAGAATTGGCTAAGCCTGTTTTTTCCTAATTATCAACAATGTGCTCGTGTAAATGCTATATTTGAGAGTTTTCCTTTGTGAGGTGAGTTTGGTCTTTCTGGCTTATTTACGGAATAGTAAACCTGCGTCTAGTTTAGGACTATCTTTGGCAGAGCACTGCCTTTACATTTTGACAGAGAATGTATTCCTTTAATTACGATGGAGGTGAAAGGTGGTTGCTATTAGTTTTACTTCAGAGACAACTTTTACTTTGGGAGGATACTTCTGCTTCATCTCATTGGCTGTTGAGTGCTTATTTACAAGGTATCAAACCTTGGGACATGGAATCCAAAACTTGGCGACAGCCAGGGTCTCACTCACTCACGCACACGCACGCACATGCACACGCACACACACGCACACAAGCACACACACACACACACACTTTTAATAGTAGGTGCTGAAGATGTTTCTCTCTGGTTTGGGAAGTGGGATAGATTATGTATCAGGTGTAGCTCAAGGTGCAGAAGAAGTGCTTTTAATCACCATATCTAAACATAGCTTTGCAATTATCTTTACGCTGTCTCTCTCCACGGTCCCCCTGGAGGAGCGCTCAGAGTTAACAGGTAGACATGGAGTTTTACAACTGGCAGAATCACTAATGAAATGGGACATTTCATATTCCGTCGATATCAAAGTGGGATCATTATCATTTTGACCCCACGGGGTGAGATCTTGCGTGGAGCCCCAGATCGAGGGAGATTATCAGGGAGACCACTGATAATCTCCCTCGATCTGGGGCTTCCATTTCCTAATAATTGCTCCCACAGTTGATTTCTTCAAACCAAGCTGCTTACCTATTGCAGATTCAGTCTTCCCAGCCTGGTGCAGGTCTACAATTTTGTTTCTGGTGTCCTTTGACAGCTCTTTGGTCTTGGCCATAGTGGAGTTTGGAGTGTGACTGTTTGAGGTTGTGGACAGGTGTCTTTTATACTGATAACAAGTTCAAACAGGTGCCATTAATACAGGTAACGAGTGGAGGACAGAGGAGCCTCTTAAAGAAGAAGTTACAGGTCTGTGAGAGCCAGAAATCTTGCTTGTTTGTCTGTCATAGTTGACGTGTACCTATGATGAAAATTACAGGCCTCTCTCATCTTTTTAAGTGGGAGAACTTGCACAATTGGTGGCTGACTAAATACTTTTTCCCCCCACTGTATCTGAGAGGCTCATACCTCAGTAAAGACAAGCACCCAGAGACCAAAGGCTGATCAAAGCGCTCCTACTTCTGCAAGTTAGGCCAGGATGATTTGATCAACTACTGTATTAATAATTGCGATTTTTATTGACTACAATGTTTACCACAGTCAAAGTTTTATTGTAGCCTATAGTTGAGTAGCTACCATGAGCTAACTATACTGAACAAAAATATGAACGCAACATGTAAAGTGTTGGTCCCATGTTTCATGAGCTGAAATAAAAGATCCCAGAAATGTTCCGTACACACAAAAAGCTTATTTCTCTCAAATGTTGTGCTCAAATTTGTTTACATCCCTGTTAGTGAGCATTTCTCCTTTGCCAAGATAATCCATCCACCTGACAGGTGTGGCATACCAATAAACTGATTAAACAGCATGATCATTACCCAGGCCACTCTAAAATGTGCAGTTTTATCACACAACACAATGCCACAGATGTCTCAAGTTTTGAGGGAGCGTGCAATTGGCATGCTGACTGCAGGAATGTCCACCAGAGCTGTTGCCAGAGAATTTAATGTTCATTTCTCTACCATAAGCCGCCTCCAACATCGTTTTAGAGAATTTGGCAGAATGTCCAACTGGCCTTACAACCGCAGACCACATGTATGGCGTCGTGTGGGCGAGCGGTTTGCTGATGTCAACGTTGTGAACAGAGTGCCCCATGGTGGCGGTGGGGTTATGGTACGGGCAGGCATAAGCTACGGACAACGAACACGATTGCATTTTATTGATGGCAATTTGAATGCACAAAAATACCATGACGAGATCCTGAGGCCCATTGTGAGGCCCATTCTTTGGGGGGCATCTGTGACCAACAGATGCATATCTGTATTCCCAGTCATGTGAAATCCATAGATTAGGGCCTAATTAATTTATTTCAATTGACTGATTTCCTCATATGAATTGTAACTCAGTAAAATCAATGAAATTGTTGCAAATTCACTTACAGTTTTTTGTTCAATACTGCGGAAACATGTGCAAATCTCTAAATACAGTTATCACAACAACACTATGTGGCAACCTGTGGATAATTTGTCATTGCTTTGACACAAAATGCATTCAATGACAACATCTTTCAAATTACATAAATACTTGTCTCACAAAAACACATTTACCAACAAAACACAATGTACAGTTGAAGTCGGAAGTTTACATACATTTAGGTTGGAGTCATTAAAACTTGTTTTTCAACCACTACACACATTTCTTATTAACAAACTATAGTTTTGGCAAGTCGGTTAGGACATCTACTTTGTTTATGACACAAGTAATTTTTCCAACAATTGTTTACAGACAGATTATTTCACTTATAATTCACTGTATCACAATTCCAGTGGGTCAGAAGTTTACATAGACTAAGTTGACTGTGCCTTTAAACAGCTTGGAAAATTCCAGAAAATGATGTCATGGCTTTAGAAGCTTCTGTTAGGCTAATTGACATCATTTGAGTGAATTGGAGGTGTACCTGTGGATGCATTTCAAGGCCTACCTTTAAACTCAGTGCCTCTTTGCTAGACATCATGGGAAAATCAAAAGAAATCAGCCAAGACCTCAGAAATAATAATGTAGAGCTCCACAAGTCTGGTTCATCCTTGGGAGCAATTTCGAAATGCCTGAAGGTACCATGTTCATCTGTACAAACAATAGTACGCAAGTATAAACATCATGGGACCACGCAGCCGTCATACCACTCAGGAAGGAAACGCGTTCTGTCTCCTAGAGATGAACGTACTTTGTTGCAAATACATCCCAGAATAACAGCATAGGACCTTGTGAAGATGCTGGAGGAAACAGGTACAAAAGTATCTATATCCACAGTAAAACGAGTCCTATATCGACATAACCTGAAAGGCCGCTCAGCAAGGAAGAAGCCACTGCTCCAAAACCGCCATAAAAAAGCCAGACTACAGTTTGCAACTGCACATGGGGACAAAGATCGTACTTTTTTGAGAAATGTCCTCTTGTCTGATGAAACAAAAATAGAACTGTTTGGCCATAATGACCATCGTTATGTTTGGAGGAAAAGGGAGAAGCTTGCAAGCCGAAGAACACCATTCCAACCGTGAGGCACGGGGGTGGCAGCATCATGCTGTGGGGGTGCTTTGCTGCAGGAGGGACTGGTGCACTTCACAAAATAGATGGCATCATGAGGAAGGAAAATTATGTGGATATATTGACACAACATCTCAAGACTTCAGTCAGGAAGTTAAAGCTTGGTCGCAAATGTGTCTTCCAAATGGACAATGACCCCAAGCATACTTCCAAAGTTGTGGCAAAATGGCTTAAGGACAACAAAGTCAAGGTATTGGAGTGGCCATCACAAAGCCCTGACCTCAATCCTATAGAAAATGTGTGGGCAGAACTGAAAAAGCGTGTGCGACAAGGGTTCTACAAACCTGACTCAGTTACACCATCTCTGTCAGGAGGAATGGGCCAAAATTCACCCAACTTATTGTGGGAAGCTTGTGGAAGGCTACCCGAAACGTTTGACCCAAGTTAAACAATTTAAAGGCAATGCTACCAAATACTAATTGAGTGTATGTAAACTTCTGACCCACTGGGAATGTGATGACAAAAATAAAAGCTGAAATAAATCATTCTCTCTACTATTATTCTGACATTTCAAATTCTTAAAATAAAGTGGTGATCCTAACTGACCTAAAACAGGGAATTTTTACTAGGATTAAATGTAATGAATTGTGAAAAACTGAGTTTAAATGTATTTGGCTAAGGTGTATGTAAACTTCTGTCTTCAAATGTATCTACAGACCATTTTGCAAATGTTAAGATACCCTTATCAAAACTGTTAAACTCAAGTTCAAAAGCTACTAAAAATTGAATTAGACTGCAATTTTTTACATTGCTACAGTAAAAGTAAAATAATAATAACTCTTAATTAATTAATTAATTATTCACAGCTGATTTTCATTCTACATTACGTAACTGAAGACCTACCCAGGTGTTTTCCATTTTTATGTCATTACCATCTTTACAAAAGGGGACATCTTTGGAATATATTTTACATAAACATGGACCCAGCCAGAGATAGTGTAGTGGCTTACAGAGGTGGAAGAGTTGCCGGGAGAGGCAGAGGATTACGTATCCGTGGTGGAAGACGACTGAGGGGAAGACCCAGAGTTGTAGTGTCAGATGAGATTAGGGCTACAATCATTGATCATGTTGTCAATCGTGGTCTATCAATGAGAGATGCTGGTCTTAGAGTGCAGCCAAATTTGCAACGCTCAACTGTGTCATCTATCATAAGAACCTTCCAGCAAACTAACAGGTAAGATATGCATTCTGCATGGGCATCTAACTGTAATGTAGGGTAGTAAATCGAGCAAAAGCTCTCCGAACCACAATTGTATTTCTGTTTTAGGACCCAACGGTTACCAAATGGAGGGAAGCTGTAATTGTTGACATGGTCATTAGCAACAATGCCATAAACTTCAAGATAGAGTGTTGGCAGACAATAATACATTTCAAAATGTTGAAAGTGTATGCATGACAAAGCATAATATCAGCATGAAGCAGGTGTACACTGTTCCCTTTGAGAGGAACTCTGATCATGTCAAGGAACTCCGGTACCAATATGTCCAGGTAAGATGTCTATATCCTGTAATACAGTACTGTTTTTACTGTAAACAAAACCCACCAGAGCACTGCACACTTAGCAGTGATTTCAGTTACAGTATACTGTAATGTAAACTACTGTTATAGAATAACTGTTATGTTGCCCTGTGGATTTACACTATTTTAGAGTGTCATGGAGCTTGAAGCCAACACCCCACATGTTCGTCTTTGTGGATGAGGCTGGTTTTAAAATGGCCAAAACACGCCAACGTGGAAGGAATGTGATTGGGAAAAGAGCAACAGTGAATGTCCCGGGCCAGAGGGGTGCCAACGTCACAATGTGTGCCATAAACCACTAATTGGGCCATACAACACAGAGCACCTCATTTCATTCATGGATGACCTCTATGGAAGGCTTTTGCCAGGTGAAGAAAGAGGGCAACCTGTGTGATTGTATGGGACAATGTGACATTTCACCACTCTCATGCAGTCACAGAGTGGTTTGCAGCCCATCCCGGGAGGGTGTCACTTTTCCTCCACCCTTACTCTCCCTTCCTCAACCCCATAGAATCATTATTTTCCTCTGGAGGTGGAAAGTTTATGACCACCATCCACATGATCAAATGTCACTCTTGGATGCAATGAATGCAGGATGCCTGGATATCTCTGCAGAAGATTGCCAGGGATGGATCAGGCATGCAAAAAGATTATTTCCCAGGTGTATTGCGCAAGAGGCCATACAGTGTGATGTGGAACCCAATGCAGCAGACAGGGTTGACTAGCATTGTTATATATGTGTTTCATTTGGACAATATGCTATGCATATTCAGTGTGTATACACTTTTTGTTTGTTTAACAGTACTGGAATTATTTATTTTTGTGTATTTTGGAATTACTCTGCAAAAAGCAAAATACAGTAATCTGCAAAAATACAGTAAATTGTATTGAAGCATATTACAGGCGTTCTGCTTTATTTCTTTACATATCTTGCAGGACATTATATACAGTGCAGGTTTGCTACTCTTCTTTTGTAAAAATGACTGTTGGTTCATCTAAAAAAAATATGATATTAAAGACAAATTGACACATTTTAAAGTGGTAGCTGTTTTTAGAGTTTTGTAGGTCATGATACTATGAATGACAAAGTGTGCATGTCGTGAGAGACTGTTAGCTTTTATTTGGTAAAAAGATTTGCTTTTGAGACATGTAGGATGTGCATTGCCAAGTTGCATGTTGTTTTGATAACTGTATTTAGAGTTTTGCACATGTATCCGCAGTATTGAAGAATGCTTGTTAGCAATCAAAAAAAAAACTGTAAGCTAGAGCTGACCCCATCTAAATTAGGATTGGTGGATATTGCAATCCATCTTCAGAAGTTGAGCCAGTGTCACAGAGGACATGTGATATGTTCATGCCAAGAACATATCATGTGCATGTTTCATGTTTCAGGCTCCAACAGAGACTCAATACACACTCGGAGTCACATGTAGTTGACATCCAGTGTAAAAAAGCTAGGCATTGTTAGGAGGCTAACTGGCAGTAGATTTGGTACTTTGGGCATTTGGAGGTTGACATTTGGTAGATTCAAATCAGGCAGATTACTTGTTAGGCTCCTGTGTAGAGGGAACAGACAGAACAGAAAAATATGTCCTGTAACAGTGGTAATGCGGATGTGTTTTAAAAGAAGCAAAATAGATAAAAGCAATGCCAAGAAAAATAATAAAATTAATGAGGGAATTATTATTGTTTTTTTGTGCAAATTAGCAACCAAAAAAATATCTTATTAAGATGAAATAAGTAAGGGTACCTTTGCATTGAATTGAAGAGGCAAATGTAATGGTGACAAATAACGTGTAAAGAGTGTCCTATCAATATTGACGAGAATAATGACAAAAGATAGATGACAACTCAACATGTGGTGACAACAAACTGCAATGTCATTCATACAAGGGGTACCTTATGAACACTCTAGGGCAGGGTTTTTTCCTTTCAATTAAGACATAGACAACCAGGTGAGGGGAGTACTTTACTAATTAGTGACCTTAATTAATCAATCAAGTACAAGAGAGGAGGGAAAACCCGCAGAATACTTGGTCCTCCGTGGAATGAGTTTGACACGTGCTCTAGGGAATACAAAACATTAAGGAAACATGTTTTCGACAATATTTTTTGAGATGGTCTTACCTGCAATAAGGACAAATATAAATAAATAGATAGTAAATAATTCTGTTAGTACTTATTAACATATTTTTACACAATTGCCCACAAATAGACATACTTCATGTATGGATATCAACATATTTCATGTACAAATATATGGTACACATGATTACCAAAATATTATCAGAATATTTATGTTAACATGAACAGGAAAGCCTGAAAACATTGACAGTAATTTAAGTTTGAAAACTGAAGATATTAGCATCTACCTATACAGTACGTCTACACTGCATTATGACTAGCCTGGGTATCAGTCGATTTCTACTATAGCCAAATTGAATGCAGAAACAGTAGCATCCGGGCTATGTAACCACTTCAATGGGGTGTTGATCATAGAGGTGTCCTTACTTGACAGGCTCCCAGGACTCTCTCTCGAAGCCCCTGTGGATGGACTGGGCGATGGATGACTCCATGAGGTCCACATATCGCACCACCAGTGGGGCATACAGGTCCTGCAGGTGTTTGTGGAACTGCCCATTGCACAGGTTATCTGAGACAGGACAGAGCATACAGCGGGGAAAAAAAGTATTTAGTCAGCCACCAATTGTGCAAGTTCTCCCACTTAAAAAGATGAGAGAGGCCTGTAATTTTCATCATAGGTACACGTCAACTATGACAGAAAAAAACAAAAAATCCAGAAAATCACATTGTAGGATTTTTTATGAATTTATTTGCAAATTATGGTGGAAAATAAGTATTTGGTCAATAACAAAAGTTTCTCAATACTTTATTATATACCCTTTGTTGGCAATGACACAGGTCAAACGTTTTCTGTAAGTCTTCACAAGGTTTTCACACACTGTTGCTGGTATTTTGGTCCATTCCTCCATGCAGATCTCCTCTAGAGCAGTGATGTTTTGGGGCTGTCGCTGGGCAACACGGACTTTCAACTCCCTCCAAAGATTTTCTATGGGGTTGAGATCTGGAGACTGGCTAGGCCACTCCAGGACCTTGAAATGCTTCTTACGAAGCCACTCCTTCGTTGCCCGGGCGGTGTGTTTGGGATCATTGTCATGCTGAAAGACCCAGCCACGTTTCATCTTCAATGCCCTTGCTGATGGAAGGAGGTTTTCACTCAAAATCTCACGATACATGGCCCCATTCATTCTTTCCTTTACACGGATCAGTCGTCCTGGTCCCTTTGCAGAAAAACAGCCCCAAAGCATGATGTTTCCACCCCCATGCTTCACAGTAGGTATGGTGTTCTTTGGATGCAACTCAGCATTCTTTGTCCTCCAAACACGACGAGTTGAGTTTTTACCAAAAAGTTCAATTTTGGTTTCATCTGACCATATGACATTCTCCCAATCCTCTTCTGGATCATCCAAATGCACTCTAGCAAACTTCAGACGGGCCTGGACATGTACTGGCTTAAGCAGGGGGACACGTCTGGCACTGCAGGATTTGAGTCCCTGGCGGCGTAATGTGTTACTGATGGTAAGCTTTCTTACTTTGGTCCCAGCTCTCTGCAGGTCATTCACTAGGTCCCCCTGTGTGGTTCTGGGATTTTTGCTCACCGTTCTTGTGATCATTTTGACCCCACGGGGTGAGATCTTGCGTGGAGCCCCAGATCGAGGGAGATTATCAGGGAGACCACTGATAATCTCCCTCGATCTGGGGCTTCCATTTCCTAATAATTGCTCCCACAGTTGATTTCTTCAAACCAAGCTGCTTACCTATTGCAGATTCAGTCTTCCCAGCCTGGTGCAGGTCTACAATTTTGTTTCTGGTGTCCTTTGACAGCTCTTTGGTCTTGGCCATAGTGGAGTTTGGAGTGTGACTGTTTGAGGTTGTGGACAGGTGTCTTTTATACTGATAACAAGTTCAAACAGGTGCCATTAATACAGGTAACGAGTGGAGGACAGAGGAGCCTCTTAAAGAAGAAGTTACAGGTCTGTGAGAGCCAGAAATCTTGCTTGTTTGTAGGTGACCAAATACTTATTTTCCACCATAATTTGCAAATAAATTCATTAAAATTCCTACAATGTGATTTTCTGGATTTTTTTTCTCTCAATTTGTCTGTCATAGTTGACGTGTACCTATGATGAAAATTACAGGCCTCTCTCATCTTTTTAAGTGGGAGAACTTGCACAATTGGTGGCTGACTAAATACTTTTTTCCCCCACTGTATAGGTTAGAGGAAGTCATTCATTAAACTGTAACACCATCAGAACAGTCACCTCCAAAATGATTGGCACCCTTGATAATGATGAGCAAAAAAAACGTGTCTAAAATAAATAATACAAATACTGAGCTATATTGTATGCCCAATAAAATATATACACTACCGTTAAACGTTTGGGGTCACTTAGAAATGTCCTTGTGTTCGAAAGAAAAGCAATTTTTTTGTCCATTAAAATAACAGGAAATTGATCAGAAATACAGTGTAGACATTGTTAATGTTGTAAATGGCTATTGTAGCTGGAAACGGCTGATTTTTAATGGAATATCTACATAGGCGTACAGAGGCCCATTATCAGCAACCATCAGTCCTGTGTTCCAATGGCACGTTGTGTTTGCTAATCCAAGTTTATCATTTTAAAAGGCTAATTGATCATTAGAAAACCCTTTTGCAATTATGTTAGCACAGCTGAAAACTGTTGTGCTGATTAAAGAAGCAATAAAACTGGCCTTCTTGAGACTAGTTGAGTATCTGGAGCATCAGCAATTGTGGGTTTGATTACAGGCTCAAAATGGCCAGAAACAAATAACATTCTTCTGAAACTCGTCAGTCTATTCTTGATCTGAGAAATGAAGGCTTTTCCATGCTAGAAATTGCCAAGAAACTGAAGATCTCGTACAACGCTGTGTGCTACTCCCTTCACAGAACAGCACAAACTGGCTCTAAACAGAATAGAAAGAGGAGTGGGAGGCCCTGGTGCACAACTGAGCAAGAGGACAAATACATTAGAGTGTCTAGTTTGAGAAACGGATGCCTCACAGGTCCTCAACTGGCAGCTTCATTAAATAGTACCCGCAAAACACCAGTCTCAACGTCAACAGTGAAGAGGCGACTCCGGGATGCTGACCTTCTAGGCAGAGTTGCAAAGAAAAAGACATATCTCAGACTGGCCAATAAAAAGAAAATATTAAGATGGGCAGTCTGAGATATGGCTTTTTCTTTGCGACTCTGCCGAGAAGGTTGCCTCTTCACTGTTGACGTTGAGACTGGTGTTTTGTGGGTACTATTCTGGTTAGAGACAGTTTGCGCTGTTCCTACTTACAAAGCATGTAGAGGTCTGTAATTTTTTATCATAGGTACACTTCAACTGTGAGAGACAGAATCTAAAACAAAAATCCAGAAAATCACATTGTATAATTTTTAAGTAATTAATTTCCATTTTATTGCATGACATAAGTATTTGATCACCTACCAACCAGTAAGAATTCCGGCTCTCACAGACCTGTTAGTTTTTCTTTAAGAAGCCCTCCTGTTCTCCACTCATTACCTGTATTAACTGCACCTGTTTGAACTCGTTACCTGTATAAAAGACACCTGTCCACACACTCAATCAAACATACTCCAACCTCTCCACAATGGCCAAGACCAGAGCGCTGTGTAAGGACATCAGGGTTAAAATTGTAGACCTGCACAAGGCTGGGATGGGCTACAGGACAATAGGCAAGCAGCTTGGTGAGAAGGCAACAACTGTTGGCGCAATTATTAGAAAATGGAAGAAGTTCAAGATGATGGTCAATCACCCTCGGTCTGGGGCTCCATGCAAGATCTCACCTCGTGGGGCATCAATGATCATGAGGAAGGTGAGGGATCAGCCCAGAACTACATGGCAGGACCTGGTCAATGACCTGAAGAGAGCTGGGACCACAGTCTCAAAGAAAACCATTAGTAACACACTACGCCGTCATGGATTAAAATCCTGCAGCGTACGCAAGGTCCCCCTGCTCAAGCCAGCGCATGTCCAGGCCCATCTGAAGTTTGCCAATGACCATCTGGATGATCCAGAGGAGGAATGGGAGAAGGTCATGTTGTCTGATGAGACAAAAATAGAGCTTTTTGGTCTAAACTCCACTCGCCGTGTTTGGAGGAAGAAGAAGGATGAGTACAACCCCAAGAACACCATCCCAACCGTGAAGCATGGAGGTGGAAAAATAATTATTTGGGGATGCTTTTCTGCAAAGGGGACAGGACGACTGCACCGTATTGAGGGGAGGATGGATGGGGCCATGTATCGCGAGATCTTGGCCAACAACCTCCTTCCCTCAGTAAGAGCATTGAAGATGGGTCGTGGCTGGGTCTTCCAGCATGACAACGACCCGAAACACACAGCCAGGGCAACTAAGGAGTGGCTCCGTAAGAAGCATCTCAAGGTCCTGGAGTGGCCTAGCCAGTCTCCAGACCTGAACCCAACAGAAAATCTTTGGAGGGAGCTGAAAGTCCGTATTGCCCAGCGACAGCCCCGAAACCTGAAGGATCTGGAGAAGGTCTGTATGGAGGAGTGGGCCAAAATCCCTGCTGCAGTGTGTGCAAACCTGGTCAAGACCTACAGGAAACGTATGATCTCTATAATTGCAAACAAAGGTTTCTGTACCAAATATTAAGTTCTGCTTTTCTGATGTATCAAACACTTATGTCATGCAATAAAATGCAAATTAATTACTTAAAAATCATACTATGTGATTTTCTGGATTTTTGTGTTAGATTCCGTCTCTCACAGTTGAAGTGTACCTATGATAAAAATTACAGACCTCTACATGCTTTGTAAGTAGGAAAACCTGCAAAATCGGCAGTGTATCAAATATTTGTTCTCCCCACTGTATATACAGTATATATATAGTACCAGTCAAAACTTTGGACACACCTACTCATTCAAGGGTTTTTCTTTATTTTTACTATTTTCTACATTGTATAATAATAGTGAAGACATCAAAACTATGAAATAATACATATGGAATCATGTAGTAAACAAAAAAGTGTTAAACAAATATATTTTATATTAGAAATTCTTCAAATAGCCACCCTTTGCCTTGATGACAGCGTTGCACACTCTTGGCATTCTCTCAACCTGCTTCAGTTGGAATGCTTTTCCAACAGTCTTGATCGAGTTCCCACATATGCTGAGCACTTGTTGGCTGCTTTTCCTTCACTCTGCATTCCGACTCATCCCAAACCATCTCAATTGGGTTGAGGTCGGGGGATTGTGGAGGTCAGGTCATCTGATGCAGCACTCCATCACTCTCCTTCTTGGTAAAATAGCCCTTACACAGCCTGGAGGTGTGTTGGGTCATTTTCCTGTTGAAAAACAAATGATAGTCCCACTAAGCCCAAACCAGATGGGATGACGTATCGCTGCAGTTTGAACCAAAAATCTCCAATTTGGACTCCAGACCAAAGGACAAATTTCCACCGGTCTAATGACCATTGCTCGTGTTTCTTGGCCCAAGCAGGTCTCTTCTTCTTATTGGTGTCCTTTAGTAGTGGTTTCTTTGCAGCAATTCACACAGTCCCCTCTGAACAGTTGATGTTGAGATGTGTCTATTACTTGAACTCTGTGAAGCATTTATTTGGGCTGCAATTTCTGAGGCTGGTAACTCTAATGAACTTATCCTCTGCAGCAAAGGTAACTCTGGGTATTCCATTCCTGTGGCGGTCCTCATGAGAGCCAGTTTCATCATATC
This sequence comes from Coregonus lavaretus, assembly GCF_964263955.1. Classification (NCBI taxonomy): domain Eukaryota; kingdom Metazoa; phylum Chordata; class Actinopteri; order Salmoniformes; family Salmonidae; genus Coregonus; species Coregonus lavaretus. The sequence goes on along the minus strand of NC_139999.1, from coordinate 23,447,637 downwards.
GCTTGATAGTTTTTGCGACTGCACTTGAAGAAACTTTCAAAGTTCTTGAAATGTTCCTTATTGACTGACCTTCATGTCTTAAAGTAATGATGGACTGTCGTTTCACTTTGCTTATTTGACCTGTTCTTGCCATAATATGGACTTGGTCTTTTACCAAATAGGGCTATCTTCTGTATACCCACCTAGCTTGTCACAACACAACTGATTGGCTCAAACGCATTAAGAAGGAAAGAAATTCCACAAATTAACTTTTAAGAAGGCACACCTGTTAATGGAATAATGGCGCCGGAGGGGATGGCTGCCGTTTTATGGACTCTTAACCAACTGTGCTATTTTGTGTGTTTTTTTCACATTGTTTGTAACTTATTTTGTACATAATGTTGCTGCTACCGTCTCTTATGACCGAAAAGAGCTTCTGGACATCAGAACAGCGATTACTCACCTTGAACTGGACTAATAATTATTCTTTAATGAGTCGGACGAGAGGGATTTGCTCCAGACACCCGACAGGGCCCTCATCCCTGTCATTCTCAGTAGAAAGAAAAGGAGATATCGCGGAAGGAGATCGGGGTGCTTGGTAAGGAGCCGGCGATGAGTGGCTAATCTGCCTTTGCCATCGATACTATTGGCCAACTTACAATCGCTTGATAATAAAGTGGACGAACTACAGGCACGTATATCCTATCAACGGGACATTAAAAACTGTAATATCTTATGTTTCACCAAGTCGTGGCTGAATGAAGAAATGAATAACATACAGCTGGAGGGTTATACACTGGATCGGCAGGATAGAACTGCAGCCTCTGGTAAGACAAAGGGTGGCGGTCTATGTATATTTGTAATCAACAGCTGGTGAATGATATCTAGAGTGAGGGAAAAAAGTACTTGATCCCCTGCTGATTTTGTACGTTTGCCCACTGACAAAGAAATGATCAGTCTATCATTTTAATGGTAGGTTTATTTGAACAGCGAGAGACAGAATAACAACAAAAAAATCCAGAAAAACGCATGTCAAAAATGTTATAAATTGATTTGCATTTTAATGAGGGAAATTAGTATTTGACCCCCTCTCAATCAGAAAGATTTCTGGCTCCCAGGTGTCTTTTATACAGGTAATGAGCTGAGATTATGAGCACACTCTTAAAGGGAGTGCTCCTAATCTCAGTTTGTTACCTGTATAAAAGACACCTGTCCACAGAAGCAATCAATCAATCAGATTCCAAACTCTCCACCATGGCCAAGACCAAAGAGCTCTCCAAGGATGTCCGGGACAAGATTGTAGACCTACACAAGGCTGAAATGGGCTACAAGACCATCGCCAAGCAGCTTGGTGAGAAGGTGACAACAGTTGGTGCGATTATTCGCAAATGGAAGAAACACAAAATAATTGTCACTCTTCCTCAGCCTGGGGCTCCATGCAAGATCTCACCTCGTGGAGTTGCAATGATCATGAGAACGGTGAGGAATCAGCCCAGAACTACACATGAGGATCTTGTCAATGATCTCAAGGCAGCTGGGACCATAGTCACCAAGAAAACAATTGGTAACATACTACGCCATGAAAGACTGAAATCCTGCAGCGCCTGCAAGGATCCCCTGCTCAAGAAAGCACATATACACGCCCATCTGAAGTTTGCCAATGAACATTTGAATGATTCAGATGAGAACTGGGTGAAAGTGTTGTGGTCAGATGAGACCAAAATCGAGCTCTTTGGCATCAACTCAACTCGCCGTGTTTGGAGGAAGAGGAATGCTGCCTATGACCCCAAGAACACCATCCCCACCGTCAAACATGGAGGTGGAAACATTATGCTTTGGGGGTGTTTTTCTGCTAAGGGGACAGGACAACTTCACCGCATCAAAGGGACGATGGACGGGGCCATGTACCGTCAAATCTTGGATGAGAACCTCCTTCCCTCAGCCAGGGCATTGAAAATGGGTCGTGGATGGGTATTCCAGCATGACAATGACCCAAAACACACGGCCAAGGCAACAAAGGAGTGGCTCAAGAAGAAGCACATTAAGGTCCTAGAGTGGCCTAGCCAGTCTCCAGACCTTAATCCTATAGAAAATCTGTGGAGGGAGCTGAAGGTTCGAGTTGCCAAACGTCAGCCTCGAAACCTTAATGACTTGGAGAAGATCTGCAAAGAGGAGTGGGACAAAATCCCTCCTGAGATGTGTGCAAACCTGGTGGCCAACTACAAGAAACGTCTGACCTCTTTGATTGCCAACAAGGGTTTTGCCACCAAGTACTAAGTCATGTTTTGCAGAGGGGTCAAATATTTATTTCCCTCATTAAAATGCAAATCAATTCATAACATTTTTGACATGCGCTTTTCTGGATTTTTGTTTTGTTATTCTGTCTCTCACTGTTCAAATAAACCTACCATTACAATTATAGACTGATCATGTCTTTGTCAGTGGGCAAACGTACAAAATCAGCAGGGGATCAAATACTTTTTTCCCTCACTGTAAGGAAGTCTCAAGGTTTTGCTCGCCTGAGGTAGAGTACCTCATGATAAGCTGTAGACCACACTATCTACAAAGAGATTTTTCATCTATATTCTTCGTAGCTGTCTATTTACCACCACAAACCAATGCTGGCACTAAGACCGCACTCAATGAACTGTATACGGCCATAAGCAAACAGGAAAACACTCATCCAGAGAAGGCGCTCCTAGTGGCCGGGGACTTTAATGCATGGAAACTTGAATCCGTTTTACCTAATTTCTATCAGCATGTTAAATGTGCAACAAGAGGGAATAAAACTCTAGACCACCTTTGCTCCACACAGAGAGTCGCGTACAAAGCTCTCCCCCGCCCTCCATTTGGCAAATCTGACCATAATTCTATCCTCCTGATTCCTGCTTACAAGCAAAAACTAAAGCAGGAAGCACCAGTGAATCGGTCAATAAAAAAGTGGTCAGATGAAGCAGATGCTAAGCTACAGGACTGTTTTGCTAGCACAGACTGAAATATGTTCAGGGATTCTTCCGATGGCATTGAGGAGGACAACACATCAGTCACTGGCTTCATCAATAAGTGCATCGATGACGTCGTCCCCACAGTGACTGTACGTACATACCCCAACCAGAAGCCATGGATTACAGGCAACATCTGCACTGAGAAAAAGGGTAGAGCTGCGGCTTTCAAGGAGCGGGACTCTAACCCGGAAGCTTATAAGAAATCCCGCTATGCCCTCAGACGAACCACCAAACAGGCAAAGCGTCAGTACAGGACTAAGATCGAATCGTACTACACCGACTCCGACGCTCGTCGGATGTGGCAGGGCTTGCAAACTATTACAGACTACAAAGGGAAGCACAGCCACGAGCTGCCCAGTGACACGAGCCTACCAGACAAGCTAAATTACTTCTATGCTCGCTTCGAGGCAAGTAACACTGAAACATGCATGAGAGCATCAGCTGGTCCGGACGACCGTGTGATCACGCTCTCCGTAGCCAATGTGAGTAAGACCTTTAAACAGGTCAACATTCACAAGGCCGCAGGGCCAGACGGATTACCAGGACGTGTACTCCGAGCATGCGCTGACCAACTGGCAAGTGTCTTCACTGACATTTTCAACCTCTCCCTGTCTGAGTCTGTAATACCAACATGTTTCAAGGAGACCACCATAGTCCCTGTGCCCATGAACACTAAGGTAACCTGCCTAAATGACTACCGACCCGCAGCACTCACGTCTGTAGCCATGAAGTGCTTTGAAAGGCTGGTCATAGCGCACAACACATTATCCCAGAAACCCTAGACCCACTCCAATTTGCATACCGCCCCAACAGATCCACAGATGATGCAATCTCTATTGCACTCCACACTGCCCTTTCCCACCTGTACAAGAGGAACACCTACGTGAGAATGCTATTCATTGACTACAGCTCAGCGTTCAACACCATAGTGCCCTCAAAAGTCATCACTAAACTAAGGACCCTGGGACTAAACACCTCCCTCTGCAACTGGATACTGGACTTCCTGACGGGCCGCCCCCAAGTGGTAAGGGTAGTTAAAAACACATCCGCAACGCTGATCCTCAACACGGGGGCCCCTCAGGGGTGCGTGCTCAGTCCCCTCCTGTACTCCCTGTTCACTCATGACTGCATGGCCAGGCACGACTCCAACACCATCATTAAGTTTGCCGATGACAGAACATTGGTAGGCCTGATCACCGACAACGACGAGACAGCCTATAGGGAGGAGGTCAGAGACCTGGCCGGGACAAGAACCTCTCCCTCAACGTGATCAAGACAAAGGAGATGATTGTGGACTACAGGAAAAAGAAGAGGACCGAGCACGCCCCCATTCTCATCGACGGGGCTGTAGTGGAGGAGGTTGAGAGCTTCAAGTTCCTTGGTGTCCACATCACCAACAAACTAACATGGTCCAAGCACACCAAGACAGTCGTGAAGAGGGCACGACAAAACCTATTCCCCCTAAGGAGACTGAAAAGATTTGGCATGGGTCCTCAGATCCTCAAAAGGTTCTACAGCTGCACCATCGAGAGCATCCTGGCTGGTTGCATCACTGCCTGGTATGGCAACTGCTCGGCCTCCGACCGCAAGGCCCTACAGAGGGTAGTGCGTACAGCCCAGTACATCACTGGGGCCAAGCTTCCTGCCATCCAGGACCTCTATACCAGGCGGTGTCAGAGGAAGGCCCTAAAAATTGTCAAAGACTCCAGCCACCCTAGTCATACACTGTTCTCTCTGCTACCGCACGGCAAGCAGTACCGGAGCGCCAAGTCTAGGTCAAAGAGGCTTGTAAACAGCTTCTACCCCCGAGCCATAAGACTCCTGAACATCTAATCAAATGGCTACCCAGACTATTTGCATTGCCCCCCCTCTTAATTACCTCGACTAACTGGTGACCCTGCTCATTGACTCGGTACCGGTACCCCCTGTACATAGCCTCGCTATTGTTATTTTTACTGCTGCTCTTTAATTACTTGTTACTTTTATTTCGAATTTTTTAATATTGTATTATCATTATTTTTTGGCATTCTTTCTTAAAACTGCATTGTTGGTTAAGGGCTTGTAAGTAAGCATTTCACTGTACCTGTTGTATTCGGCGCATGTCACAAATAAAAATGTATTTGATTTGAAATGCATTCCAGGTGACTACCTCATGAAGCTGGTTGAGAGAATGCCAAGAGTGTGCAAAGATGTCATCAAGGCAAAGGGTGGCTATTTGAAGAATCTCAAATATAAAATATATTTTGATTTGATGAACACTTTTTTGGTTACTACATGATTCCATACGTGTTTTTTCATAGTTTTGATGTCTTCACTATTATTCTGCAATGTAAAAAAATAGTAAAAATAAAGAAAAACCTTTGAATGAATAGGTGTGTCCAAACTTTTGACTGGTAGTGTATATTATTTTATAAAAATTAAATTGCTCAGATAATTTTTTTTTGTTTAACAAAATAAATCTAAAAAAGATAGGTTTCAAAATTATCCTGCTTGCGTGGATAACGGCACTTAGAATTGTTCTATAATGGTTTATGGGATTGAAGAACAGATTGGGGGGGGATCTTAGACCATTCCTCCATAGAGAATATTTCCAGATCCTTGATATCCTGCGAACTGCGCTTATGGAGTGCCCTCTTCAATTCAAACCACAGGTTTTCAATGGGGTTCAATTCTGGAGACTGAGATGGCCATTACAAAATGTTGATTTTGTGGTCAATAATAACCATTTCCTTTTGGATTTTGATGTGTGCTTGTGGTCATTGTCTTGCTGGAAGAGCCACTTGCGGCCATGTGTTAGCCTCTTGGCAGAGGCAACCAGTTTTTTGGCTAAAATGTCCAGGTACTTGGTAGAGTTCATGATGCCGTTGACCTTAATAAGGGCCCCAGGAGCAGTAGAAGCAAAACAGCCCCATAACATCAAAGATCCACCACCCTATTTTACAGTAGGGATGAGGTTCTTTTCTGCATATGCTTCCTTCTTCCGAGGCCACACCACCACTGGTGTGCGTGGTCAAAGAGCTCTATTTATGTCTCAGCTGACCACAGCACCCAGTTGCAATCCAAGTGCCAATTCCATTTAGCAAATTCCAGGTGTTTACATTTGTTGGTTGCTCTCAATAAAGGCTTTTTTTTATGGCAACCCTTCCAAATAGCCTACTGGCATGGAGGTGGCGTCTATTTGTAGTTTTGGAGGTTGGGTGACCCCAAGATGCGAACAAGTTCTGTAATTCTCCAACTGTAGCCCTTGGACTTTTCTTTGCCTCCTGAACCATCTTTCTCACTGTGTGTGGGGACAATATACTCTTGGGTCCTCTACTAAGCAAGTTTACCATTGTTCCAGTGGTTTTAAACTTCTTAATTGTTGCCCTAATAGTGGTATAAGTGGTATAACTCACTTTTCAGTATTTGTTTATACCCATTGCCTGATCTATAAAGTTTACAACCATTAGTTTTAAAGTTTTTTTTATACCCATTGCTTGATTTATGAAAGTCAACAACCATTTGTCTATTCATTTGTGAGTTCTTTGCCTTTCCCCATGATGGACGACATATGGATTTTACATGTGTGTTACCTCATTTTTATACCCCAGTGAAACAGGAAGCCATTTCAGGCTAGTAGAACCTTTAGATTTGCCAATAATTTTGACATATCTTTTAGAGATGTTTTATTTTTTTACTTATTCAACAAAATCTCTTTCTCCAAGCAATTTTTTTAGCATAAAACAATATCATTTTCCTTTTTTTTTTGCATACAATATAGCTCAGTATTTGTATTATCTATTTTAAACAGTCTTTTTTGCTCATCTTTATCAAGGGTACCAATCATGTTGGAGGTGACTAACAGCCCTGGGAGAATGATTTGAAAATGCATCTCTCCTTCCTGTCTTCCTTGGAGTGATTGCTGATCTGAAATGACTGGTCAGATGAAAGCTTTGAGATACCGTGGCTTTTACCTTTTGAATCCCATCAGAAGGAAGCGAAGTAGCAGTTAATAGTAGTCTAGCTCCTCGCTATAAGCTACTATACCAGATTTTCTCTCTTTTGTATATCTGATGGCTATAGTTTTTTTTGTTGACCTGGCATGTTTCCTCTAGATTCAACTGGTAAAAAGGCAACGCTAACACAGACCAAGGGAGATAGAATGAGGGCCAGTGTGTGTTGATGCGATGGCTCACGGCTCCACACAGTGGGTCTGTTTTCCTCTTTATCCCTTGAGCGCTCACTCTCCCTCTGTGTGTGTCTCTCTCTCTGTGTGTGTGTGTCTCTCTCTCTCTCTCTCGCTCTGTGTGTATGTGTGTGTGCGTGTATAGAAGTCAAGGTCAATGATACACCGTAGGTGCGATGTTTATTTTGTTCCCTGATTGCCGCTGTCCAATTAGCCACTTGAGTGGCTGCTGTACACTTTGATGTATTTGTCCAGGAGTGAGGATGCAGGGCTCGCCCTTCTCCCAGCCACCCCTGTTTTAGAACTCATTAACTGCTTGAATGGCCTCCGACTTTGGCGCCTGTCTGGTGCTAAGGCCATTTCATGACACATAAGCTAGCTGCTTCGGGGAGACAAAACAAATGACCTTCCATGTAAAATGTCCCTGTGGTATGGTTTGGTAGTATTGGGATGCTGCTCTGTGTGTGTAGTGTGTAACTTGATGTTGTACACCGTACTGTGTTATTGTGCTCCTGTAAACCACTGGAGAAGCCTGAGGGAGATGGCTGGTTGCTATCATGGTGGCAGGTTTACATTTTCAGTTATGCAGTCAGTCATGGAAATTAGAATTACTAGTATTACATGGGATTAGTCCATCTGTGTATGCTACAGTACATCAATCATACTGTATGTGCAGTGTGCACTATGAAATGTAATATATCATGATATGTGTTGACGTGCAGTGATCACTGGAGACGTTTGGTATTATAAATGTAAATTGGGTAAAAATACCATTAATTTCACCCTTCTGTTTGTCTTGTCTCCAGATTTTCTTGTTGCTATGATCATTGCAATGTGAATAACCAATCGGCTGTTTCTAAAAATGTTCAACTATGAATGTGGCCAATTGTGCAGCAGTAACAAGTGAGCATAACAAGCTGTTTCAGTCCAAGTCCATTAAGACACTGCAGGTGAACAACAGACTACATTACATTCTTCCAGACTCCTGGCTGATAAACTAAAAGGAGACATTCCCCTGGGACAATTAGCCCAGTGCAGGTTTACTTCACAAAGGCAGTTGTAAGTGTTTCTCTCCTGGCTCACGCTTTCAGAACCCTGGACAGCGCTCCTACGGCAACTGCAGTTCATTAATTTTATTTGTCACTTGCTCCGAATACAACAGGTGTAGACTTTACCGTGAAATACTTACAGGGCCCACAGCAACCATTTCACTGTTAGTCTGAGCTCTTAGTAAGAAGCTCCCACAGTGCTCTATTGTCCTCTCAATTACCTTCCTCGCTTTCATTATACTGGAGTCAAATGCAGAAAGGAAGTAATGCAGTGTGAAAGTAACATTAGATCGGAACACATTCTCCTCAATTTGGATCTCAACGCTAGGTTTTAGTTTCTCCAGCTCGCCAAGATCAACCACAATGAATATTCAATAAAACCCAGTCCTATGTGTCATGAATGCTCCAGACTGTGTGCTGTATGTGCTGTGTGTACTGTGTGTGCTGTATGTACTGTGTGTGCTGTATGAACTGTATGTACTGTATGTGCTGTATGTGCTGTATGTGATGTATGTGCTGTATGTGATGTATGTGCTGTATGTACTGTATGTGCTGTGTGTACTGTGTGTACTGTATGTGCTGTATATACTGTGTGTGCTCTGTGTACTGTGTGTGCTGTATGTACTGTATGTTCTGTATGTACCGTGTGTACTGTGTGTGCTGTATGTACTGTATGTGCTGTATGTGCTGTGTGTAGTGCGTGTGCTGTATGTGCTGTGTGTGCTGTGTGTACTGTATGTGCTGTATGTACTGTGTGTGCTGTACATACTGTATGTACTGCATGTGCTGTATGTGCAGTATGTACTGTGTGTGCTGTATGTGCTGTGTGTGCTGTGTGTACTGTATGTGCTGTATATACTGCGTGTGCTCTGTGTACTGTGTGTGCTGTATGTACTGTGTGTGCTGTATGTACTGTATCTACTGTGTGTGCTGTATGTGCTGTGTGTACTGTGTGTGCTGTATGTACTGTATGTGCTGTATGTGCTGTGTATACTGCGTGTGCTGTATGTCCTGTGTGTACTGTGTGTGCTGTATAATAATAATAATAAGCCATTTAGCAGACACTTTTATCCAAAGCGACTTACAGTCATGCGTGCATACATACCATTTATTTTTATTTTTTATGGGTGGTCCCGGGGATCGAACCCACTACCTAGGCGTTACAAGCGCTGTGCTCTACCAGCTGAGCTACAGAGGACCACCCATACACAGCACACACAGAACACACAGCACATAAATGTGCTGTGTGTTCTGTATGTGCTGTTTGTACTGTATGTACTCTATGTGCTGTATGTGCTGTGTGTGCTGTGTGTGCTGTATGTGCTGTATGTGCTGTATGTACTGTATGTGCTGTGTGCTGTATGTGCTATGTGTACTGTGTGTGTGCTGTATGTACTGTGTGTGCTTTATGTACTGTATGTGCTGTGTGTGCTGTATGTGCTGTGTGTACTGTATGTACTGTGTGTACTGTGTGTGCTGTATGTACTGTGTGTGCTGTATGTGCTGTGTGTGCTGTGTGTGCTGTGTGTGCTGTGTGTACTGTATGTACTGTGTGTGCTGTATGTACTGTATGTGCTGTGTGTTCTGTGTGTACTGTGTGTACTGTATGGTTCTGTAGTGCTAAACGGTGTGTGTGTCTGTTCATAATGTAGCCCTGGTTCAGGGCCTGGGCCGGGGTTGGAGCCACTCACGGTCGGTCCTCAAGAAGTCATTGAGCAGCTGGAAGAGAGGGAAGCTGTCCCAGCTGTCAGGGGGCTGAACCTCCAGTGCAGCATCCATGTCCACTGCATACAGAGACAGGAAGGTCTCTGCATGCTCCACCATCAGGTCTGACCACCACGCAAACGCCTAGAGAGAGAGAAGGAGTGTAGAATGAAAGAGAAAAGAACAATACATAGACAAAGAGAAAGGAGAGAAGGGGGTATGAAAGAAAGAGATACACGGTAGAGAGAAGGAGAGGAATGTGCAGATAAAGGAAGTTTGAGGAAAATAAATAGAGGGTGAAAGAGGGGGAAAGGGAGGCAGGTGGAGAAACAGACAAAGATAGAGGGACAGAAACACAAATGGAGGATAAGAATATGCAAATATAATACAAGCCTCAAAGTGTCATTCTCTAGAGAGGAAGGGAAGATAATGTTACTCCACCGATCTATATAAGGGCTCTTTTCTTCTCTTGTTTTCACAGTAAGAGTCAAGTTGTCACCTCTGAGGCATCACACAGAGATCTCTGGGGGACACTTTACAGCTTTGAGCACAGTGTTTCAGTTCTGCGCTCGAGCACGGCTAAACGTGCGCTGTTCTGTTGGCCCACAGAGAGAGACACACAGAGAGCTGTGTAGACACGGCTCCTTGACTAAGTCATTCATACAGCGCTGCTCTGAGCCTCCCCATAGGATAGACCGAATCAGTGGAGTGACAGAGTCTGGAACGGGCTGGTCTCATGCAGGTTAACACTCATCCTCCCATGCTTCCCCTCTCCCTGCCCATGGTCATCTGGGCCAGTCAGACATTCACATCGTCACACCTCTGTGATGTGAATGTTCCCATGGGCGTCATGCACTCTGGCATGGGACAGTTGGCATGACAGCGCCAGCAGCAACCAGCAACAGACTCAGGGTCAAAATGGAGAGGCTCGTAACCATAAATAAAACTGTCATTACAGGCCTCGAGCAGTGGGAGCATCTACTGATTCTCCACATTGGGTAACAGTTAAGGTTGGTTTAATTTCCATTCAAGTCAATTCATGAACTGTATTTGCCATGGCATACACTATACACAGAAATGTTATTAGATTCGCCAATTGACTTGAATAAAAATGGAATTGACTCAAACTGACTTGTACATGGATAAGGTGACTGAGGGTACTGGGTTGAGAAGGAGTGGAAGATGTGTCTATTTCTGGTTATGCTGGTCTATTGACAGAGTTAGTGTTAATTTTTGATGGGAAAATTCACACACAATGCATTTTGAGAAATGCAAGAGGGGATAGAGGGGTCACGTTACCTCAGACAAATGACATGCTTTTTCCATTGAGAGTAATCAGGTCTACAATGGAGGAGGATCAGCTTGTTGGGTGGAGGTGACTGGATCACCTCTCTTACCTGTCACACAGCTTTCCCCAAACACACAGCACCACAGATCAGGCCTTTCACTGACAGGATGGGACCAGAGTTGGCTGTGGCAGTTGGGATGGACAGATAAAACTGCACCATACCAAGTGGGGAGGGGCGGAGTGATGTGGTCGGGGGGTATTTCAGTGGGAGGGATCTGAGTATGATAGACAGGGACACTGCCACAGTGCTTGTTGAGGATGCTTTTTCACCAAAGGCAACCTTTTGTGCTGCACAAGCACTTGCACAACTCTCCAGGATGGGCTGAAAACAAGTATAAGGGAAGAAGTTGGGGTAATACTAGGAAGAGAGATGGGAACAGTTAAGATTATCCCTGGGCATTGGGCATCTTCAGTACATCACATAATATGGGAGGTGGAGGGTGGCAGGGGTTAGGGGTCATGGCAGGTGGGGGGGTGACAGGGGTTAGGGGTCATGGCAGGTGGGGGGTGGCAGGGATAAGGGGTCATGTTATCAGGATTTGAGGATCTATCACATACCTCTTTGCCCTGTCCGAACATTCCCCGCAAACAAAACAAACAATAAGAGAACAGGAAGTGGTTCAGCCAAGTATACTTCTGCAAAGTTCACATCCCTGTGTTGACTTTTTCCTTCTAATGGTTAGTTGGCAGGAAATATGTGATGATGACAGTGAAAGAAAGACATGATACAAACCAATGGAGAACAAAATAGTAGTTTAATTTACCAACCATACTCAAGAGCTCAAGGTCTGTTAAAAAAAAAGTCTACATTCTCTTTTGTGAGTAAACATAATATGCATGAGGAAAACCATGCACTTGGACTAGCCTTCACATAATCAATAGACACAGTTGGTGTTAAAAATGGGTCGCTGAGGTCTGTAAATTCTCTTCACATTTCCAGAAAGAGTACAAATACAGTGTGATGCAACAACAGGATGATAGAGTCTGAATCATCATCACACCCAACCTCCACTACACTACACTACACTCCACTACACTCCACTACACTACACTACACCGCTCTACCAGCACCATGCAACTTCTGTTGGGGACACCCTCATTTACAGGAAGAGCAACTTGTGACATCACCGGGAAAACCTTCCTAGCGCCTAGGGTAGGATATGATGTAATAGGGTTAATTAAAGCCCTGTTGGGTATTCCCTTCTAGGAGGCCTGTACAGGAAACAGAGTGACCAAATCAGAAGTCCCCCAGTCAAACTGTGCACTGCTCAACGTTGTCCTCCCAAACGATGCCTGGTGCACATGAAATAGAGGAGTGAGGAGTGATGCAACCATTTTGACCTTTAAACCCACACCTTGACCCCCTACCGTGCAGGCCAATGCGGTCTGGATAGCATGCACCGGTGAGATATGGAGGTAAAAAAAACTGATGTAAATACTGTACCGACTGTGACTGTAGCCTGTTAAACAGAGTCAGAGACAGAATAAATGCCACATGGTTCTCTGTAGTTCTTAACTCTCTGCTCTGATAATAACTGACCTTGGATTCATGTATGTGGACTGTACTCACCTCTGCGTGGTGCTCCTCGTTCTGTTGGAGGACCTCGATGACCAGCTCGGCCAGACGTATGGTGTCCTCCAGCTTTTTGGCAGGGGTGACTAAGCGCCCTACATTCTCTGAAGCACAAAGGTCACAGGTCAATATGGAGGGAGATACATGGCTGTAAAACTTCCCCTCAACGTCTGTTCAACATGATGCTAATGTTGGGCTGTTGTGTAAGCCTCCTAGGGCAACACTGTAATACCACCATCTAGAACAATGCAGGTATAATGAGACAAATTAAAACAGGGAAAACAATGGATATGTTCTACAGTTATCATGCAAAATGTGCAGAACGTCGTGCATCGCTCATGTTCGGTATGTGCTGACATCCACACTTTGAATGTTGCTTATGTGAGATGCTCATGTTTAACATGTGATATGCAAAACGACTCTCCCTGAAGTCTGGTACTTTTCCCCTGCTAAGTAGGATAACTGTGAAAACCAGGATAAATATAACCACTAAGAAAGTGTAGAGTGCAAGTATTGGCAGGTTTTTACATCAAATCCATCTTGAAGAACAAAATACACAATGAAAGTCTGCTGTTCACATTAGAGGTCTTCACGGATCCACCTGTACCCGGATACCGGAGACCCGATCTGGGACCCGAGCGGGTCCTGTTCCAGAATTTTAAATAATGTCACGGGTCTGATCTGATTGTCACGGGTCTCGGATGTCTGTAATCTTAACTGACTTGTCCGGAAGGGCCTGTACAGATCCGAACGCGACTGCTGCAGTAGAGAGAGAAAGAGAGATATATTTTATCATGTATGCTGCTGCTCTTGCTTTTCACGAGAGTGGAGCGTGGCGCGTGTAGCTTGTTGTTGGCCAATCGTAAGTCATCAAAGCGGCAATAGGCTACAGTCATAGAGCCTCCGTGTGGCAAAAGTTAGGAGATATCTAATCAATGGAAGATGGAATTTAAATGACGGAATTAAAAGTTAAAGGAGAAGGATAGGCTACAACGACCAAGAGCCAACCGGTAGGCTGCTACTTAATATTCTGAATGGAGTTGTTGTTATTTGTAACTGTAGGATGAGAAAACGCATGCACTGCAGCCTCAATTAGCCTAGCTAGCTAACGTTAGCTAGCTTAACTAGCTTCTCCCGGTTTGATACAGTCAAGACAGGTACTACGTAATCATATTTGATGATAAATAACCTAGCTATGGCAGTTATTAGTCCACTATCGGCTTGGTTGGTTGCTGTCTCTAGTCTCTCCCTCCCTCCTCCCTCCCTCCTCCCTGCTCCCCGTGTCACTCGCTCACAGTATGGCCCCTCCCCCGCCTGCTAGAGCGGGACCTCTCTCTCCCTCCTCTCGCACTTTATCAGCTCCGGTTAATAAAGTAGCTTAAAAAAATCACTTTTCTGCGGCTTCCCTCACTCGGATCGGACTGGGTCTGGATCCGACCAGGTCTATACGGAACAGATCTAGTTGTCCTCAGGTCTGTTCGGAACGGGTCTCTACACTTTTTAAATTTATTTTTGCATATTGGGCCCGGGTGTGAAAAACCCCAGGTCCAACTTTGGACACGTGAAGACCTCTAGTTCACATACTTTACTCAATGGATACCAATTCAGTCTACAGCGATCATGTGACGAAACACAACCAGCTCAACTGACCAATGAGGTTGTGATGATACTACACATAAATGTTTGCTTTTGAAATAGATAAAATAATAATAAATATGGTGAAGAGATGGTATATGTGAGAGAAAGAGTCAGCATAGGTAACTGGAGAACTGCGTAGGAGCCTATACAATAACATATTGGGTGCTCGTTCAGACTTCAGGGCATCTGAGGGTCAAACATCTTTAGATATGCCTGATTCACCCTCTTAATGAATCAGTCGGACAGACTTTTCACAACAACACTGGCTTACTTGACTTATTTTCCATTTCTCTTTACAGTCCCAGTAAAATGGAGAGATTAATGTGACAATGTGGACTTCTACACTTGAAGAAATGAGGCAAAGACCATGTCCTCTCCACGCTGCTTCTGCTCTTTGTCCAGCACACACATCTGTCATTGTGCTAGTGAGGCTCTGTAGTAGCAGGGGTTTCATTGGCAGTGTACAGAGGTACAGCTCTGTGACCCACACACACTGGCAGAGCACTTTAAGCCCAGTGGTGTCTGTGGACTGGACTGTGGCCAGAGGATTGCCTGTGTTGAAATTATGGTCTGTTCACCAGTATGGATGGAGGGTTTAAAAGAATGCCCGCAAACACAAAGGTAATTTCTTCCATTGGTCAATGAAGGGGCATGGGTGCTGGAGTGATACAGGTGAGGTGAGGGGCAAGGCCAAACACCTAGATCTTCTATAACAGAAACTCAGTATTGCCACATTCTACAGTATAAGGGATGTCCGCTTCTTTTTTAGTCAGTTACTGATTTAGACCTGGGAAACCAGGTGTGAGCGCCGTCTAATCAGTGACATTTAATGATTAATTACATCTCACACAGTGACACCAGCAAGACTGTGAACCTGAAACAGTCTGAAGTGACATTAATAATGATGAAGACTATGTGCTATCATGATCTACGATATCATCTTGCTTCACTTACTTATTTCCAATCTATCAAAATTGCCATTGATAGAACATTATGGTCATATGGACAATATCAGCCAGAATATCCAAACCGTCTCATCAGTCATATTTTGTAACCAAACTTTGATATTAGGTTTTTATTCAAATCCTTTGCATTTTAGTACATTGGAGTGTCACGCCCTGACTCAGGGGACTCTTATATGTTGAGTCAGGGTGTGTATATTCTTTGTGGTGTTTTCTATGTTTTGATCTATTATGTGTAGATCTATGTTGGCCGGTGTGGTTCCCAATCAGAGGCAGCTGTAGCTCGTTGTCTCTGATTGGGGATCATACTTAGGCAGCCTATTGGCACTAGTGGGTTGTGGGATCTTGTTCCTTGTAAGGTATGTTGTGTGTGCTACCTTGGACTTCACGTTTCGTTTCTTGTTTTGTCAAGTGTTTATTGGTTTAATAAACATGTACGTATATCACGCTGCGCCTTGGTCTGTCCCGTCATTAAACGAACGTGACAGAAGATCCCACCAAACGAGGACCAAGCAGCGTGTCCAGGCGGAGCGGATGGCCATGTCACAGGTGGCCAATTTGTGGTCATGGGAGGAGATATTCGTGGGGAAAGGACCATGGGCTAAGGTAGATGCCCAGGCAGGAGAGGAGCAATGGCAACTCGGAGGAGACCGGTCGAGGAGGAAGCCCGAGAAGCAGCCCCAAGAAAATGTTTGGGGGGGCACACAGGGTGGTTGGCGGAGCCTAGGGTTAGAGCAGAGCCAACTCCCCGTACTCACGCGAGGAAGCGTATGACTGGGCAAGCTCCGTGTTATGCAGAGCTACGTACTGTGTCGCCAGTGCGCCGGCACAGTCCTATACGTCCTCTGCTTGCACCACGCACGTGCCGTGCGAAGATGGGCATCCAGCCAGGACGGGGTGTGCCGGCTCAACGCTCCTGGTCTCCAGTACGCCTCCTCAGTCCCGCATATCCTGCGCCAGTTCTACGAACGGTATCGCCAGTGCGCGTGCACAGCCCAGTGCGTCCTGTGCCAGCGCCCCGCACGTGTAGTGTGAAAGTGGGCAGCCAGCCAGGACGGGTTGTGCCAGCTCTCCGCTCCAGACCTCCAGTCCGCCTTCACAGTCCGGCCCGGCCCGTTCCTGCTCCTTGCACCAAGCCAGTGGTGCGCGTCGCCAGTCCGGCCCGGCCTGTTCCTGCTCCTCGCACAAAGCTAGTGGTGCGCGTCGCCAGTCCGGCCCGGCCTGTTCCTGCTCCTCGCACCAAGACAGTGGTGCGCGTCGCCAGTCCGGCCCGGCCTGTTCCTGCTCCTCGCACCAAGCCAGTGGTGCGCGTCGCCAGTCAAGCCCGGCCTGTTCCTGCTCCTCGCACCAAGCCAGTGGTGCGCTTCGCCAGTCCGGCATGGCCCGTGCCCGTTCCACCGGTGCCTGATCCAGTTCCGGTCAGCTGTTCCACTCCGGAACCAGAGCAGTCCGCTCCACCGGTGCCTGATTCTGCTCCGGTCAGCGGCTCCACTCCGGAGCCAGAGCAGTCCGCTCCACCGGTGCCTAGTCCAGCTCCGGTCAGCGGCTCCAGTCCGGAGCCTGACGTCAGCCCCTCTCCAGGTTCGGGGTCTCTCACACCAGGGTCCAGACAGGGTCTGGTGTATCGTGGGAGGAAGGAGAGGGGAAGCGGCGCGCTGAGGTCCAGACCGGACCAGGGGCGTAATGGGGGGAGGAGAGATTGTGGTCGTCACGCCCGGAGCCGGATCCGCCTCCGAGGCGTAATGCCCACCCGGACACTTCCCTGTCATGTCAGGTTGGTGCGGTCGGAGTCCGCACCTTTGGGGGGGGGGGGTACTGTCACGCCCTGACTCAGGGGACTCTTATATGTTGAGTCAGGGTGTGTATATTCTTTGTGGTGTTTTCTATGTTTTGATCTATTATGTGTAGATCTATGTTGGCCGGTGTGGTTCCCAATCAGAGGCAGCTGTAGCTCGTTGTCTCTGATTGGGGATCATACTTAGGCAGCCTATTGGCACTAGTGGGTTGTGGGATCTTGTTCCTTGTAAGGTATGTTGTGTGTGCTACCTTGGACTTCACGTTTCGTTTCGTTTATTGTTTTGTCGAGTGTTTATTGGTTTAATAAACATGTACGTATATCACGCTGCGCCTTGGTCTGTCCCGTCATTAAACGAACGTGACATGGAGATGTTTATAGACTATAGTTCATGCACTTTCTGCAGAGGAAGTAATACTTTCATTGCACAACTTATGAATTCAAACACTGCTGTCTTACATTTATTGAAGCTTGCAATAAAGCAGTGCTACCTCTGCAGGTTTCAATCACACAAGTGAGATACTCAATGGCAATGGTCTGAATGGTCTTAAAATTGTTCTCTCTGTTCATTTGTTTGCTAATTCCCTCCATCTTCTCTTTTCCTCCCTTCCTCATTCCCTCACTTCTTTTCTTCCCCTCCTTCTTGACATTATTATTATTTTTGTAGGAAAGAGGAAGCATCATTGTAGGAAAGTGGAAGCATTTTAAGATAATTCAGAGGAGGCCCATTGGTGGAGCTACTCCACAGATGAGTGGTCTTAACAGGAGGGCTAGAGAGGGGACTTGACAGTTAGGGTTACCACAGTCACCCACTGGGGAGGGCTGCATCTCCATCACTGGAATGCAGTGCAGGTACATGGGAAACTACAGGACAGGGGTGTGGAGACATAACGCTGTCACAACATTCCTGTAACTTTCCCAGGTCGTGCCTCAGGAAGGCTGTGAGATGTTATGTTGCTATGTCTCTAACTGGGTTAGGATATGCTCATATATAGGATGATGTCACCTGGATCCTGATCCTTTTGATCTTTCTTATCTTTCTGAGTTTTCTCCGCTAGGAGAGAGCAGGAGAGAGGGAGAGCAGAGAAGGAGAGAGAGGGAAGGTGGGAGTGAGAGAAAGAGAGAGAAGAGTGGATAGTCAGTAATGAAAGCATAAGAGCAGGATAGAGTGGAAGTCCAGAAAACAAGTGGTTGAGTAACACCTTTCACCCTTCACACAAGGGTTCTCCTCTCCAGATCTGATGTTTACCAGTAGTACGACATAGACACACATATAGCTTCAAACAGTAAAACATATACAGACAGTGGTCCAAACAACCCCCCCCCCCTCCCCAGTGTGAACTGATACAAACAGGGAAAGTCATGACAATGTTCTCTATGGTACAGTAGCTGTATGGTGTACCTGTATCATGTACTGTACTAGTGGGACATGGTTCAACAGGACTGAGGGGGGTTTACACAGAAGCAAAGTAAAAATGCATTCAAGTCGCAGACAGGCATGGGAACAGAAAAATAAGCTGACAGATACAGTAGATAAGATATCTCATGATCTTCACAGACTGTTGGAGCCTTGGTCCTGGCTTGCCTTGCTAGGACCTAACAGACAGACAGACAGACACAGACCCTGGGCCTGGATCTCTTGAAGGTGCCTTTCACAGACAGAAGCAACAGATCAAAAGGCAAAGGACTTGAGAGAAGCGAGAGCGAGAGCGAGAGCGAGAGCGAGAGCGAGAGATTGGTTAAGAGGGCAGCAATGAATGGTGGTAAGTGCAAATGGAGAGATGTTGAAAACAGAAAAACATGGTTGAGGAAAGGGGAGGAAGAGGAAGGGGTGGAGGAGTGTGGAGCAGGAGAGGAAGGTACTCACGAATGGTTAAATCCATCACTTGAGACGCCAAGCAGAAGACAGGATGCTCATACATTTCTCTCTTTTTCCCTACAAGAGAGGATCGGGCATGCAAGAGGCTGGGGTCAGAGGAGGAGAGGTCAGAGTTCTGAGGGTAGCTGCATGTGGGGGTTAGGGGTCCCCACAGGGTTCTCTGTGGAGATGGTGGTGGTGGAGGGTGGGGTTTGACGACTGAGGAGAAGGTTTGGGATGGGCCCGAAGTGTCGAATGTGGAGGAGAGTGGGTGGGTGGACAAAGGGCGTGCGGGCTGGCGGTCGCCTTTGTACACACTTTTGTTTAACCATTCATGCCAAATGGTATTAAGGTGGGAGACGTTTCTATCAAGTTTGAGTTTTTCCCGATCAAGGCAACAAACAAGCAAATGTTTATGAGGAACAGGATTTTTCTGCAGTATTTCCACTCTAAGATACTAAGGGGCATCTCCTTCAGTATCTTCGGCACCCTCAGGTATTTCTTTATAGAAACTGACCGGAATAGAGAAGAGCTGAATTTGAGACTAGATATTTCCAGTAAAACAGTATAGGTGAATGTAGTCAAAGCTACACACACCTAGAAATATATTCCAGCACATGATTTAGTTTGTAAGCCAGTTCTGTATGCCTAGTAAAGAAAACCTGGGACATGCAACAGACAGGGTTGCTGCAGAGGGCAATCCCAGCATGCCTTGTGTATTGGCCTTCCTGACTTGTGTTCACACTACAAGGGGCTTGGAGTGAAGCAGCAAAGCCAATAGACAAGGAGGAGGAAAGCAGAGAGGGTGGGAGGCGGTGAACAGAAGATGAATGTTATTTCAGAACAAAGGAGAGGAAACAAGGAAAGGAGGAATTGTTGCTTCAGAGCATCACCCCACCTTGAAGCTGCAACGGTGTGCGAGAGGAGAGGGAAAGTGGGTTGACTGGCCCAGAGAAAAGCTGAGGCACACAGGAGTCAGCATAAAGATGGCAGATTCACGGGGAGTTGAATGCATTTTTACTTACTATACACATCTCTTAAGTTTATTGTAATTTACACCTGTAAATGAAAAGGGAGTTTAAACTTTAAAAGCACATCTAAAAGTAAGAGCAGCCACAGGAGGGGAAGACAGAGTATTGTTCTACTGTTTACTGCAGCTGGGGACAGAACAGTTATATTAATACAAAGATGCCAATATTAAATATTACATATCACATTGTGTAAATTATGTATGAAATCTTTGCTTCAAGTTATCTACTGCATTTTCAATACAATATAAATACAATACCTTATTTCCATTATTTGATTGTATTTGAATGTTTGACTTTCCTCTTAAAATGTCCCTGAGATCAGTTCTAAATGGAGAGTTCTCCCAAAACACAAAAATTATATTTTGTGCATTGCCTTCCAATTTCTAGTGCCAGTGCTAAAGATGATCTTTATCTTTTTTGGAAACCCAAACTGTAGTCAGATGCCCTTCCACCTCACTTTATACACAGAAGATCTCCGCTAAACGAAAAATATAGCTGTTTATCTGTTTTTCTGTGACCGCTGATAACTTTGGAACGAAGTTGACTACAAATACACAATTGCCATTGCCTTCGCAATTGAACAAGCAAATGATAAAAAGGATGCTTCAAATTAAAACCGAGATGACTGCATTAAAAAATAAATACAGTAGGCCTGTAGGCTACATGGGCCTATATACAGTATTTAAATCATATTGAAATAAATTTTATATTCAGTCAATTGAGTTCAATTGTGTAGGCTACACTGTCTGTAATTTTGCCTCAAAATATTTGTGTAACAACATGTGCGCAATGATGTGCCAAATGAATCTGTGATTTAGTGCATTATTATAGGTAAGCATTAGAATAATGTGACAATATCTTTTGGAAAACACATGTTACATCTTCAGCCGTTGTAGGAACAATGCATAATTAAAATACTCATAAGCCTAAGTCCCATCGCTATCGGGAAACTGGGCCCTGATGTTTAAGAGGCCATGTCGTTTGTGTGCAACCGTTGACCTGCAGGGGGCAATGTGGTAAAGCACCAGAGGGCATGATGCCTGTAGTATCTCACAACTGCTGTCTGATTGTGTCTTTTCCCTAAGTACTGTAGGTCACTGTGCAACAACAACGTGTGATAATCCCTATAGATATCAATGCTATTGTGGTAACAATGCTAGAAGGGAGACAAAAATGTCGACAGAACATAAATAGTACAGTACAGTACTGTGTGTGAAAGAATACTCTATGGGTATAGGACACGGTGTGATGATGCATTGTGTGTGTGTGTGTGTGTGTGTGTGTGTGTGGAGGGGTGTGTGTGTGTCAGTGTGTATTTGAAGTGGTCATCTACCTTCTACTTTGGCATATTCTGAGAGGCGCTGGTAGTTGATCAAGGCTGCCTGCTCCAGACATTTACGGATTACTGTCTTCACCTCCTCCTGGGGCACAGGGGTCACTATATCCTTCATCAGCACCTGGGACAGAACAGGAGACGTTGTAGAAAAAATGCATTTTTAGGGCTGTACCACCAGGGCCGGCTCCAGGCATAAGCGATCCCCAGTGGTGGAAAAAGTACTCAATTGTCATACTTGAGTAGAAGTAAAGATACCTTAACAGAAAATGACTCAATTAAAAGTGAAAGTTACCCAGTAAAATACTACTTGAGTGGTTTTAAATGTACTTAAGTACAGTAGTAGAAAAAGTACTCAATTGTCATACTTGAGTAAAAGTACAAAGTAAAACTAAATGCTATACATCAAATTCCTTATATTAAGCAAACCAGACGGCACAATTTTCTTATTATTTGTAATTACGAACAGACAGGGGCACACTCCAACATTCAGACATCATTTACAAACACAGTATTTGTGTTTTGTGAGTCTGCCAGATCAGTGGCAGTAAGAATGACAAAGCGTTATATTGATAGGTGCCATAATTCTGTCCTGCTTGAGCATTCCAAATGTAATGAGTACTTGTTGGTGTCAGGGAAAATGTATGGAGTAAAAAGTACATATTTTATTTAGGAATGTAGTGGAGTAAAAGTAAAATAAATAGTAAAGTAAACTACAGATACCAAAAAAAAAACTACTCAAGTACTTTATACCACTGGCAAACGTTTGGGCCCCAGGCCGCTAGGGGGCCCCTGACCAATTATTCTTTTGACTTTGTTAGCCACTCTCACTCAGATATCATTAACATGGCATAAGTCATGCAAAATGAATAGAATTGCATGAAATGTGTTATACAATTGCAACATTTTCTCTCCGCCCCATGGCAAAATGTGTAGAACTGCAGAAAACTTGCTGTAAAAGTGCAACATAATATTTTTTGAACTCAGTCAGGGTCTCAACTTACTGTTCAGTTAGGATAGTAGAATAAACAAGGTGCATGTTCGAAATTCGGTTGTGCATCCGCAGTTTTCCTCTTGTTATGTCAGTCACTGACAGTCACTCAGTTAGCCATGTCAGCTAACAATTTTTAGATTGGTAAGTTACTCTAGCCAGCCAGCTATCTAAACTGTACACATTGATTTTGTTAGTCACTCTCACTAAGATATCATTAATATGGCATAATAATTGCAGGAAATTTGCTTTAAAGTTGAAAACAATTCTCTCCACTCCATGGCAAAATGGGTATAATTGCAGGAAATTAGCTGTAAAACTGCAGTATTTATTTTCTGCCCCATTGCAAAATGAGTAGAATTGCATGAAATGTGTTATAAAACTACAACATTTTCTCTCCACCTCATGGCAAAATGTGTAGAACTGCAGAAAACTACATTTTACCTTTTACGTCCCTATATACAAATAGCAAAAAAGTACAAATTATTGAGTGACAAAATAAATCTGTATCTCCGCTGCTCTGTGTCAGCACAATGGACAGGGTGCGCCGTAGGGGGTCTATGGAAAGCCACCGGGCGGTTAGGTATAACTCCTTTGGGTAAAAAAAAAAACTGGAAGAAAACGCTACTTACAGTTGAAGGCGGAAGTTTACATACACCTTAGCCAAATACATTTAAACTCAGTTTTTCACAATTCCTGACATTTAATCCTAGTAAAAATTCCCTATTATAGGTCAGTAAGGAACCCCACTTTATTTTAAGAATGTGAAATGTCAGAATAATAGTAGAGAGAATTATTTATTTCAGCTTTTATTTATTTCAT
The DNA here is from genome assembly GCF_964263955.1 of Coregonus lavaretus. NCBI lineage: Eukaryota > Metazoa > Chordata > Actinopteri > Salmoniformes > Salmonidae > Coregonus > Coregonus lavaretus. Next base: position 23,424,384 of record NC_139999.1, on the reverse strand, counting down.
CACATTCCCAGTGGGTCAGAAGTTTACATACACTCAATTAGTATTTGGTAGCATTGCCTTTAAATTGTTTAACTTGGGTCAAACGTTTCGGGTAGCCTTCCACAAGCTTCCCACAATAGGTTGGGTGAATTTTGGCCCATTCCTCCTGACAGCTGGTGTAACTGAGTCAGGTTTGTAGGCCTCCTTGCTCGCACATGCTTTTTCAGTTCTGCCCACAAATGTTCTATAGGATTGAGGTCAGAGCTTTGTGATGGCCACTCCAATACCTTGACTTTGTTGTCCTTAAGCCATTTTGCCACAACTTTGGAAGTATGCTTGGGGTCATTGTCCATTTGGAAGACCCATTTGCGACCAAGCTTTAACTTCCTGACTGATGTCTTGTGATGTTGCTTCAATATATCCACATAATGTTCCTTCCTCATGATGCCATCTATTTTGGGAAGTGCACCAGTTCCTCCTGCAGCAAAGCACCCCCACAGCATGATGCTGCCACCCCCGTGCTTCACGGTTGGGATGGTGTTCTTCGGCTTGTAAGTTTCCCCCTTTTTCCTCCAAACATAACGATGGTCATTATGGCCAAACAGTTCTATTTTTGTTTCATCAGACCAGAGGACATTTCTCCAAAAAGTACGATCTACACTGGGATGACGGCTCAACTTGGGATGGGGAGGGGCTTTAGCGGGGGAATTAGTGGAGAACAATTGAAGGGTTACTCCGTAGCAATGCAAATATCACGGTACAGCTATATGGACACTCAATCATTACGCTATTTTTTATTGGTAAATTTACAAACATATATAATGATAAATAGACTTGAAACTTGTATCTCATTATGGTGTATGGTGAAATAAGTATAGCCAGTTATAATTGTAATGGCTTAGCTGATAATAACAAAAGAAGAACAATATTTACATGGCTCAAAGAGAAGGAATATAATATCTATTGTATACAGGAAACTCATTCAACAATTCGAGATGAAGTAGCGTGGAAAAAAGAATGGGGGGGGGGAAATATACTTCTCCCATGGGCAAAGAAATTCAAAAGGGGTGATGATATTAATTAATAGTAATTTCGATCCGAACGTGCAAATTGTCCAAATAGATACGCAAGGTAGATGGATTATTTTAAATATGGTATTGGACCATAAACAGATATGGCTCATTAACCTTTACGGACCAAATAATGATGATCCACAATTCTTTGACAATATATATAATAAATTATCAAGCCTGCAAGCAACTCAAGACAATATTATTATGGTGGGGGATTATAATACTGTTTTAAATAGCTCAATGGACCGAAAAGGAAATCACACCACAAACAATCACCCACATGCTCTTAAGGAAATTGTGAATGTCATGGATACATTAGAACTAGTAGATATATGGAGGCTTAAATATGCTGATCTAGTGAGATATACATGGCGGAGACTGAATCAAGCTAGTCGTCTTGACTTCTTTCTTATCTCATTCTCGTTGGCACCAAAAGTAAAAAAAGTGTTGATAGGGGACAGAATGCGGTCGGACCATCATATAATAGGCATATACATTACTCTGACTGAATTTCCACGTGGGCGAGGATATTGGAAATTTAATCAAAGCCTATTAGATGATAATTTATTTATAATTAGAACAAAGGAATTTATAACTGACTTTTTCCAACATAACATAGGTACAGTGAATCCCCTTATTGTATGGGACACCTTTAAATGTGCCTTTAGAGGCCATGCAATTCAGTACTCATCTCGAAAACAAAAGCAATTTAGGTCAAAAGAGTTTATACTAAGAAAGGAAATAGAAAGTCTAACAGAACAGATAGATGGCAATAAAAACTGTAACATAGAGGCTCAGAATAAATTAGAGGAAAAACAAAAAGAAATGGAAAAACTTATTCAAGAAAGATCAAGTGTAATATATTATAAAAATAAAGCAAACTGGATGGAATATGGGGAAAAATGCACAAAATTCTTTTTTAATCTTCAACATAGGAATGCTACCAAAAAGAACTTAATGAAACTGGTTACAATTGACGGAGTCACCCATAATTCACCTAATGATATTTTGAAGGAAGAAACAAAGTATTTTAAGCATATGTTTTCTTTTCAGTCGCCTCAATCTCCTCTAACTGAAGCTAATTGTAGAGATTTTTTTTCTATTGATAATGTCAAATTAACAGCCACACAGAAAGACTCATGTGAAGGTGAAATTACAGAGGAGGAACCTCTGGATGCAATTAAAGACTTTAAGTCCGGGAAAACTCCAGGGTTGGATGGCATACCAATCGAGGTATACCAAACCTTTTTTGATATACTAAGAGGACCGTTATTAGCATGTTTTAACCACTCCTATGTAAATGGTAGATTATCTGACACTCAAGAAGAAGGTCTGATCTCATTATTACTGAAACAGGATACAAGTGGAAAATATAAAGATCCAGTCCATTTACAAAATTGGAGGCCACTTACACTTCAGTGTTGTGATGCAAAAATCCTAGCAAAATGTATAGCGCATAGAATTAAAAAGGTATTGTCGGCTATTATTCATTCTAATCAGACAGGTTTTTTACATGGAAGATACATTGGAGATAATATAAGGCAAGTATTGGAAACAATAGAACACTATGGAAAATATGGGAAACCAGGCCTGCTATTCATAGCAGACTTCGAAAAGGCATTTGATAAAGTTCGACTGGAATTTATATATAAATGCCTGGAGCATTTCAATTTTGGAGAATCTCTTATAAAATGGGTCAAAATCATGTATAGTAACCCTAGGTGTAAAATAGTAAATAATGGCTATTTCTCAGAAAGTTTTAAACTGTCAAGAGGAGTGAAACAAGGTTGTCCACTATCGGCATATCTATTTATTGTGGCCATCGAGATGTTAGCTATTAAAATCAGATCCAATAATAATATCAGAGGATTAGAAATACAGGGCTTAAAAACAAAGGTGTCATTGTACGCAGATGATTCATGTTTTCTTTTAGATCCACAACTAGAATCCCTCCACAGCCTCATAGAGGATCTAGATACATTTTCTAACCTCTCTGGATTAAAACCAAATTATGACAAATGTACTATATTACGTATTGGATCACTAAAAAATACAATTTTTACATTACCATGTAGTTTACCAATAAAATGGTCTGATGGTGATGTAGATATACTCGGAATACATATCCCAAAGGAAATAAATGATCTCACTTCAATAAATTTTAATAGAAAGTTAGCAAAAATAGATAAGATCTTACTACCATGGAAAGGAAAATACCTGTCAATTTGTGGAAAAATCACCCTGATTAACTCTTTAGTATTATCCCAGTTTACCTATTTGCTTATGGTCTTGCCTACGCCTAGCAAACAGTTTTTTAAATTATATGAGAAAAAAATATTCAATTTTATTTGGAACGGCAAGCCAGACAAAATTAAAAGAGCATATTTATATAATGAATATGAATTCGGAGGACAGAAATTATTAAATATTAAAGCATTAGACCTATCACTAAAATCTTCAGTCATCCAAAAGTTATACTTAAATCCGAACTGGTTCTCAAGCAAATTAGTAAGATTGTCTCACCCACTGTTCAAGAAAGGCCTTTTTCCCTTTATTCAGATTACAACCTCTCACTTTCAGTTATTTGAAAAGGAAATAATCTCCCAAATGTCACTATTTCTAAAACAAGCCATAGAAAGTTGGTTGCAATTTCAATTTAATCCTCCAGAAACGACAGAACAAATAATGCAACAAATATTGTGGTTAAATTCAAATATACTAATTGACAAAAAACCTTTATTTTTTGACAGAATGTTTAAAAAAGGTATAATCTTCGTAAATGATATCATCGGTAGGACTGGTGGAGTTATGTCGCACATGCAGCTAACAAAAACATATGGAAATGTCTGCTCTACCCAAAATTACAACCAAATAATTGCAGCCTTACCGCAAAAGTGGAAGAGGAAAGTTGAAGGGGGAGAAAGTAAGGAACTTGTCTGTCGGCCTTGCATTAAAGAACATAATTGGTTAAGGAAAACTGTGATAAATAAAAAAGTATATCAGTTTCACTTAAGGACCAAAGGATTGACAGCCGTCCCATATAGATTGCAAAATAGTTGGGAAGAGATCTTTGACGTACCGATCCCATGGCATAGTGTTTATGAACTGACACGCAAAACGACACCGGATTCAAAAATTAGAATCTTTCAATTTAAATTATTATATAAAATTCTTGCTACCAATATAATGTTATTTATATGGGGGATACAATCTTCCCAGCTCTGCAGATTTTGCTGTGAAGAGATAGAATCATTAGATCATTTGTTTTGGTTCTGTCCATTTGTAGCTTGTTTTTGGACACAGGTCCAGGAATGGCTAAAGGATTGCAATATTTACCTGGAACTAACCTTGCAGATAGCATTACTGGGTGATCTGAAAAGTCATAGTCAATCAATCAATAATATAATAATACTTTTAGCAAAAATGTTTATTTTTAATTCACAATCTGTAGAAGCAATGAGAATAGAAAGGTTCAGAACTTTTGTAAAACATCACAGTACGGTTGAAATATATATGGCAAATAGAAATCCTATATGGATGGTGTTAAGAGATAGATGGGAGGTATTGAATAGAGTTGAAGGATGGGACTAATAACAAATAACAACAAATAATAACAAAGATAGCTAATAATGTAAGCATACTGTGTCCATAATAAGTATATAGGTTGTATGTTGGGAGCTTTTGGGAAAGAGCACAGTTAGAAAGATATGGCATTTAGAAGCAAACCGGATGGACATCATGAAAATGATCGGAGAGGTTGAGAGTAGAAGAAGTTCAGGAGCAAAAAAATAAATAAATATATATATATATATATATAGATATAGAATTATTGTAAAATTAACTCTGTCCATAAGGTGTAGATAGTAAGTATAGACCGGAAGTAGAGGCCTGGGCGTTGTTGTTCACTAATTTACTCCAAGTAGGGAAAGGATGGTGGGGTTGAAAAGTAATAAAGGGGAATATATATATAAAAAATAAAAATAAACATGGGGGATTGGAAGTGATGCAGACAATTACTTTAAAAAAAAAAAAAAAAAAAAAAAAAAAAAAAAGTAAGATCTTTGTCCCCATGTGCAGTTGCAAACCGTAGTCTGGTTTTTTTATGGTGGTTTTTGAGCAGTGGCTTCTTCCTTGCTGAGCGGCCTTTCAGGTTATGTCGATATAGGACTCGTTTTACTGTGGATATAAATACTTTTGTACCTGTTTCCTCCAGCATCTTCACAAGGTCCTTTGCTGTTGTTCTGGGATTGATGTGCACTTTTCGCACCAAAGTACGTTCATCTCTAGGAGACAGAACGCATCTCCTTCCTGAGCGGTATGACCGATACGTGGTCCCATGGTGTTTATACTTGCGTACTATTGCTTGTACAGATGAATGTGGTACCTTCAGGCATTTGGAAATTGCTCCCAAGGATGAACCAGACTTGTGGAGGTCTACAATTTTCTTTCTGAGGTCTTGGCTGATTTCTTTTGATTTTCCCATGATATCAAGCAAAGAGGCACTGAATTTGAAAGTAGGCCTTGAAATACATCCACAGGTACACCTCCAATTGACTCAAAGCCTATCTGAAGCTTCTAAAGCCATTACATAATTTTCTGGAATTTTCCAAGCTGTTTAAAGACACAGTCAACTAAGTGTATGTAAAATTCTGACCCATTGGAATTGTGATACAGTGAATTATAAGTGAAATAATCTATCTGTAAACAATTGTTGGAAAAATGTATTGTGTCATGCACAAAGTAGATGTCCTAACTGACTTGCCAAAACTATAGTTTGTTAACAAGAAATTTGTGGAGTGGTTGAAAAATGAGTTTTAATGACTCCAACCTACGTGTACAGTCGTGGTCAAAAGTTTTGAGAATGACACAAGTATTGTTCTTCACAAAGTTTGCTGCTTCAGTTTTTTAGATATTTTTGTCAGATGTTACTATGGTATACTGAAGTATAATTACAAGCATTCCATAAGTGTCAAAGGCTTTTATTGACAATTACATTAAGCTTATGCAAAGAGTCAATATTTTCAGTGTTGACACTTATTTTTCAAGACCTCTGCAATCCGCCCTGGCATGCTGTCAATTAACTTCTGGGCCACATCCTGACTGATGGCAGCCCATTCTTGCATAATTAATGCTTGGAGTTTGTCAGAATTTGTGGGTTTTTGTTTGTCCACCCGCCTCTTGAGGATTGACCACAAGTTCTCAATGGGATTAAGGTCTGGGGAGTTTCCTGGCCATGGACTCAAAATGTCGATGTTTTGTTCCCCGAGCCACTTAGTTATCACTTTTGCCTTATGGCAAGGGGCTCCATCATGCTGGAAAAGGCATTGTTCGTCACCAAACGGTTATTGGATGGTTGGGAGAAGTTGCTCTCGGAGGATGTGTTGGTACCATTCTATATTCATGGCTGTGTTCTTAGGCAACATTGTGAGTGAGCCCACTCCCTTGGCTGAGAAGCAACCCCACACATGAATGGTCTCAGGATGCTTTACTGTTGGCATGACACAGGACTGATGGTAGCGCTCACCTTGTCTTCTCCCGACAAGCGTTTTTCCGGATGCCCCAAACAATCGGAAAGGGGATTCATCAGAGAAAATAACTTTACCCCAGTCCTCAGCATTCCAATCCCTGTACCTTTTGCAGAATATCTGTCTGTCCCTGATGTTTTTCCTGGAGACCAGGCCATCCTCCAAAGGTCTTCGCCTCACTGTGCGTGCAGATGCACTCACACCTGCCTGCTGCCATTCCTGAGCAAGCTCTGCACTGGTGGTGCCCCGATCTCGCAGCTGAATCAACTTTAGGAGACGGTCCTGGCGCTTGCTGGACTTTCTTGGGCGCCCTGAAGCCTTCTTCACAACAATTGAACCTCTCTCCTTGAAGTTCTTGATGATCCGATAAATGGTTGATTTAGGTGCAATCTTACTAGCAGCAATATCCTTGCCTATGAAGCCCTTTTTGTGCAAAGCAATGATGACGGCACATGTTTCCTTGCAGGTAACCATGGTTAACAGAGGAAGAACAATGATTTCAAGCACCACCCTCCTTTTAAAGCTTCCAGTCTAACTCAATCAGCATGACAGAGTGATCTCCAGCCTTGTCCTCATCAACACTCTCACCTGTGTTAATGAGAGAATCACTGACATGATGTCAGCTGGACCTTTTGTGGCAGGCTGAAATGCAGTATAAATGTTTTTTGGGGGATTTAGTTCATTTTCATGGCAAAGAGGGACTTTGCAATTAATTGCAATTAATCTGATCACTCTTCATAACATTCTAGAGTATATGCAAATTGCCATCATAAAAACTGAGGCAGCAGACTTTGTGAAAATTAATATTTGTGTCATTCTCAAAACTTTTGACCACGACTGTATGTAAACTTCCGACTTCAACTGTACATGTGAGAACTCATTTGCCACTTTGACAAACATGTTCAGTTAGCACATAAGAAGCATGCTACACCTGAGGAAAGCTCAACTAATCCAACTGGCATTTGATGGGGATATTACGAGAAGATTTCAGGGAGAATGGAATTATCAATTATTCAGGAAGTTCCACAGAGCATCAAGGATGCTGCACATCTTTTGAAAAGGTAAGACTGAAACAATGTAGCTGGTTGGTTTTGATCACAATCTTGCTTTAGTGTGTAGGGCGGTGTTCATGGTGCTGATAGAGCGCAGCGATATTTTGTGCAATTGAACCCTTCACTTCTTGGTTAAAAGCGTTTTTGGAACTTTTATTTTTATTGTGGTATAGCGAGATATAAGCACAATTCAATATAATTCCAATGCAAGAACCCAAATGACACCCCTGGGTATAGCTACATATCGGTATGTGTCATCATTTTATTATGGTTTTCTTGGTAGCCTGTTGGTTTTCATTGCTGTAAATGCAACTGTACGTATTGGAAATGTGTTTATGGTAGGCTGGCATTACTTAATTGATTACGTGGGTCGAATTTGATCCGTGTATTGTGCCATATCACAACGTGTTGCTGAACTCATGAACGAGTGGCATGATTTTCCATGTTTGAAGCTGGCCTGTATAGGCTTATTTATTTGGCAAGACAGCGGTGCACGGCTGCATCTCACTGTAGTAGGCTGTACCTATGTTTTGGTTATTTAGATCTCCATTCGCCTTTTGTTTACTGCATTTGTTTACTGTTGATGTAACTAACCTAAATATAAATTGTGTCATGCCTTTATCGATCTGATATTTTGTTTACTAGGCCTACTACATTTACATTTACATTTTAGTCATTTAGCAGATGCTCTTATCCAGAGCGACTTACAGTTAGTGAATACATATTTTTTTATACTGGCCCCCCGTGGGAAACGAACCCACAACCCTGGCGTTGCAAACACCATGCTCTATCAACTGAGCTACATCCCTGCCGGCCATTCCCTCCCCTACCCTGGACGAATTGTGCGCCGCCAATGAGTCTCCCGGTCGCGGCCGGCTGCGACAGAGCCTGGATTCGAACCAGGATCTCTAGTGGCACAGTTAGCACTGCGATGCAGTGCCTTAGACCACTGCGCCACTCAGGAGTACTACTTGCGCCACTCAGGAGTACTACTTGGTACCATTGTTTTGTTCTGTACGCATTTGTTCGCATTCACAGTTTTATCGGTATTCTAAGCCAAACTGCTATTCAGTATTTTTGTTTGCATGTATGCATAACTAGGCTACTACTTTCAGCATTTAGTTAGCATTATTTTGGTAAGACAGCTGTGTGTCCAGCTGCATTCACATAGCCTGTTTGTAATACGTGAATTGTCCTATCTATCTTGTAGCCTATATTCATTACCAAAACGGCCTAGTTGTAGGGCGCTGTCCATTGTGCTGCAGAGAGGCTACAGATGTCAAAAGTACTCAATGAGTCTCGGCATTTTAACTTTATGTTTATTGTGGTATAGCGTGATTATATCAACAGAATTCAATATAATTCCAATGCAAGAACTACCCAACAATTTGACCCCTCGCCAATTTCAACTGTCCCCTTAGTCACTTTATCCTGGCGCCAGGTCTGGGGGGGGGGGGCCCTCAACCAAATCTAGACCTGTGTACAACAAACGGGAAAAGCATGGGAGTGCGCGTGTTGACCCTTCACTTCTAGAGAACAGGTGACAAACATCTGTTTGACCAAATAGCCTATATTATATAAAACATAATATAGTAATCAAATAGACAACATTTAAAATATTATTCCGTTTTTTTTTTGTCCCATAGCCTAAAGGAAGGTGTGTGTCCATGGTTAATAGAACATAAGGTAAGGCTAAAAAAGGATGCATAATAACATACCCTCTCAAGCAGGGACAAAGTGGCTTTCAGGGCCCCCTCCGGTCGACCAAATGGAAAACAGTACCTGTGAAAGAAATCCAGTTTCATTAATGTAGGGTTTCTATGAAGGTACAGCGCATTCAGAAAGTATTCAGACCCCTTCACTTTTTCCACATTTTGTTACTTTACAGCCTTATTCTAAAATTGATTAAATTGTTTTTTCCCCTCATCAATCTACACACAATACCCCATAATGACAGAGCAAAAACAGGTTTTTTAACATTTGTGCAAATTGTAAAAAACTTTACTCAGTACTTTGTTGAAGCACCTTTGCAGCGATTACAGCCTCGAGCCTTCTTGGGTATGACGCTACAAGCTTAGCACACCTGTATTTGGGGAGTTTCTCCCTTTTTTCTCTGCAGATCCTCTCAAGCTCTGTCAAGTTGGATGGGAAGCGTTGCTGCACAGCTATTTTCAGATCTCTCCGGAGATGTTCGATCGGGTTGAAGTCTGGGTTCTGGCTGGGCCACTCAAGGACATTCAGAGACTTGTCCCGAAGCCACTCCGGCATTTTCTTGGCTGTGTGCTTGGGATCGTTGTCCTGTTGGAAGGTGAACCTTCGCCCCAGTCTGAGGTCCTGAGCGCTCTGGAGCAGGTTTTCATCAATGATCTCTCTGCTTTGCTCCATTCATCTTTCCCTTGATGCTGACTAGTCTCCCAGTCCCTACCGCTGAAAAACATCCCCACAGCATGATGCTGCCACCACCATGCTTCACCGTAGGCTTGGTATTGGCCAGGTGATGAGCGGTGCCTGGTTTCCTCCAAATGTGACGCTTGGCATTCAGGCCAAAGAGTTCAATCTTGGTTTCATTAGACCAGAGAATTGTGTTTCTCATGGTCTGAGCGTCCTTTGCGTGCCTTTTGGTAAACTCCAAGTGGGCTGTCATGTGCTTTTTACTGAGGAGTGGCTTCCATCTGGCCACTCTACCATAAAGGCCTGATTGGTAGAGTGCTGCAGAGATGGTTGTCCTTCTGGAAGGTTCTCCCATCTCAACAGATGAACTCTGGCGCTCTGGCAGAGTGACCATCAGGTTCTTGGTCACCTCCCTGACCAAGGCCTTTCTCCCCCGATTGCTCAGTTATGCCGGGCGGCCAGCTCTAGGAAGAGTCTTGGTGGTTCCAAACGTCTTCCATTTAAGAATGATGGAGGCCACTGTGTTCTTGGGGACCTTCAATGCTGCTGAAATTGTTTGGTACGGACAATTCCTTCGACCTCAAGGCTTGGTTTCTGCTCTGACCTGCACTGTCAACTGTGGGACCTTATATAGACAGGTGTGTGCCTTTGCAAATCATGTCCAACCAATTGAATTTACAACAGGTGGACTCCAATCAAGTTGTAGAAACATCTCAAGGATGATCAATGGAAACAGGATGCACCTCAATTTCGAGTCTTATAGAAAAGGGTCTGAATACTTAATAAATAAGCTATTTCTGTTGTTATTATTTTTATATATTTGCAAAAAAACTGTTATCACTTCGTCATTCTAGGGTATTGTGTTTAGATTGATGAGGAAATGTTTTTATTTAATACATTTTAGAATAAGGCTGTAAAAAGTGAAGGGGTCTGAACACTTTCCGAATATACTGTATTCCTTCATCATAAGACCATTCTTTATCCTCAGGGAGTTCTAGAGTTTATAAATGACTAGCTGGTTCTTGAGATCAGAATGTAAGTAACACTTAGCAGGGCACAGTGATTGGCATCTGTCATTACCTATAATCTGTGGTCTGATGAGTCCCATAGGCGTGTCTGTGCCAGGGTCAGTTACAGACTTGGCAGTAAGTACAGTACACACCTGAAGTGTGTGATCTGGTTCTCCAGCAGAACACGCAGCCTTTCCTTGATATTCTCAAAGCGCTCCTTCTCCTCCACAGTCACCGTCCCTATCCCGTCAGGCCTGAGGGGCATACAGTACCATATAGTTTATATGGTTGGAGCATGGGGCAGGAAACACCAAGGTTGTGGCTTTCATTCCCACATAAAGTACAATGTATAAACAGTATGTATTAATTGGAAGATCCCTTTGGACAATTGTTTTTGCTAAATGTTATATTAGTATCATCATAATGTCCCAAATCAGAGTAGACAGTATGGCCACCACTGACACAGTAATCACAGGGGTCACACAAGGGTCAAACGCTCACTGGAGGTCTAATTGAGAATTTCAGCTAACATAATACACGTGCAGTATCTAGTTATATGTCCACAGCAGAGCCTACAGTTCAAATCCAGCGTATGTGTGGTGTATTCTACAGGTAAGAGCCAGCCAGCTATCTGAGAGGATGGTTACATTTACATTTACATCATTTAGCAGACGCTCTTATCCAGAGTGACTTACAAATTGGGTTACAGAGAGGAGGGGGGGGGGGGGGGGGGGGGGGGGGGGTAATTACTGCTTCCCCCCTGCCCCCCACACACCCCCATGCCAAGCTGTGGCCCCCATCGTGTCTGACAGAAGGAGTACCCCCCCCCCCCCTCCTTTCTCACTCTCCTTCAATAAGATGACATCCTGGGCCCGGTGACAACAAGCATGTCACGTCTCCTGCTCCTCAAGCCGCTGTCACGGCGACCAGTGCCTCCTCTGTCACATGCACTCACGTTCCCCTGTGCTCACGTTCCCCCATCCTCAGCCGTGTCACTAACTATAAGGAGATAGGCCCCTCACCCATGCTCCCTCTGTGTGTGTGTGTGTGTGTGTGTGTGTGTGTGTGTGTGTGTGTGTGTGTGTGTGTGTGTGTGTGTTTTTCAGGCTATGTTTGTCAGTGTTTGTGTTTTTGTGTGTGTGTGTTCATCTGAGACATGTCATAAGAAATAAAAAGCCAAAGCCTTTAATAACATGGTATGTGATGTGTGTGTGTGTGTGTAATCTCTGCCTCTGACAGTTCGTCAAGAAAAAACGAATTAGATAATTTCACACTAATTATGCCTAGCCTTATTTTCTGTTCCTACACAGCTTTCATAACATTTTCATAACCTCTATTGTCATGACTACATGGAAATCAGACGTCATTTGTCATAGAGCGATCAGAGAAACTAATAACATCAGAGGAAAACCACATCAGAGGTTTCCACAATACATGACTGGAGCTGAATTACAGCCAAATCACAAATTGACTCGTACATCCAATTAAAAAAGATAAAGGCCATATTTAACTGGTATTTTTAACATTCAAACACCACATTTCCAAAGCGTTACCTAAACTAACTGGAGGTGGAATTAAATCAACTCCAACCCTTAAACAGACTATTTACTCTCAATTTACTCCTAGGCTACTGTACTCCCTATAATATTCAGTTCATGCCCTGTAGCTATAAGGCTATTAGGTTGTGGGTGGGTGAGGGGTGTAAGGGGGGTCAGGGTGGTCTTGGCCAGAGAGGGGTTTCTCTCGCGGGCAGCACGGGGCTGTCATGGTCATGGGGACTGGAGGCGGGCTGGTCTCGGACAGTGGCAGGAGACACTCGCCCGTCACCCATGATGACCTGTCATCCTGTCATCCCTGACCTTCAGGCAGACTGGCCGGCTGGAGAGCTCCCACTACAGTACAGTACAGTACAGTTCTCTCTCTCTCTCTCTCTCTCTCTCTCTCTCTCTCTCTCTCTCTCTCTCTCTCTCTCTCTCTCTCTCTCTCTCCTCTCTCTCTCTTTCTCTCTCTCTCTCTCTCTCTCTCTCTCTCTCTCTCTCTCTTCTCTCTCTCTCTCTCTCTCTCTCTCTCTCTCTCTCTCTCTCTCTCTCTCTCTCTCTCTCTCTCTCTCTCTCTCTCTCTCTCTTCTCTCTCTCTCTCTCTCTCTCTCTCTCTCTCCTCTCTCTCTCTCCACCCTCCACCCCCCCCCACTCCCATCCTCCTGTCTTGGAGCTACACCCATCTCTCTGTCCAGCCTGATCATAGGACTCAAACAGACAGCCCACCTCAGCTTGATCACTGTCTGTCACAGGATGGGGGAGGGAGGGGTTGGGTAGGAGGAGTGTCAGATTGGGGCAGACTGACAGACAGCTGCCCATGACCTTCGCCCCTCACTGTAGTGACACTAGCTTGTTTATGTTGACTAGAGATCGAGCCATGATTACGACATACAAAAGTCTGGGCAGATGTACATAAACACACACGCACATACAGTACCAGTCCAAAGTTTGGACACACCTACTTTTTTTTACAAATAAAGAAAAACCCTTGAATGAGTAGGTGTGTCCAGACTTTTGACTGGTAGTGTACATACAAACGTACATACGTATGCAAGTACACATGCAAACACAGACATTTTATTATTTAAAAAACAAAACACTTGCAATACTCATTAATTATTTCAATATTTCAACTACAGTATTTAATCTTGTTACAACACTCATGTCACTAAGGTCGGGTGGGAGTCACAGTGGATCTATCAGGGAGGAATGCACGTTCACATGTGCATCAGAACTTCCTATTTCCTAGTTGTGATGTCGGAAAAACGACTTTGTTTCATTCAAAACTGGATTTGTTATCATCTTTTGGTTGAACAGGTCAAAGTCAGTGCTGAAAAGTCATCGGCAACTCGGGCAACAACATTTACTCAGAGTTTCCCACTTGAAATTTCGACTTGGCGGGTCATTCAAGTAAAACTTCCCAGTTGGAACTAGGAATTTCCGATAACTCCAATAGCACGTGAACGCGGGAGAAGCAGCACAGACTCTTACCTTCTGGGCCAAGAGGCAGCCTGGGACTTGGAGTCCTTTTTTTTCCTAAACTCCATGATTTTGAGTTCCCTCTTGGGGGGGGTGGGGGTCTCTGGGGTGGGGGGGTAAAGGTAGCTCTGAAGCTCTGCCTCGGTTACAGGCCAGTTTAGCAACTCAGACAGTCTCTGACTACAGGTTACATGAGGGAGAGGCAGGGGTGATGTTATGAGAGCAAGCAAGGGAAAAAAAGAGAAGAAGAGAAAAGTAATAATGGCAAACAAAAATAATAACAGACAATGACAAACAATTCATTGACAACAGAAGAACAGACAACTAAGAAAGAAGAAAAATGTAATAATATACACAAATCCCAACTGAACATGAGAAACTTAAAATCATAAGTGACTGAAAAAATTATATTAGAGAAAGTAAGCTTTGACTGAGGCAACAAAACAACAAGCATGGGATTGGGTGGCTTGGTGATGTATACTGGTCCAGATGATTGCATCCAAAACTGGGATACAGGGTGTTGGGTGGAATACACACTGGGTTACAGTCTTCTCTGAATGAGATTGATTTTTTATAGAAGGTTGGTTGTAGAGTGGCTTCTCTGAGCAGGGATTCTTGGTTTGCTTTCATATGCATAACATGAATTCCTGTTAGCATTTCTGAGAGAGAGAGAGAGAGAGAGAGAGAGAGAGAGAGAGAGAGAGAGAGAGAGAGAGAGAGAGAGAGAGAGAGAGAGAGAGAGAGAGAGCGAGCGAGAGAGCGAGAGAGAGAGAGAGAGAGAGAGAGAGGAGATAGCGTAGAAGGAGAGCTGTACGTCAGTTCTCTGTACCTGTTGCCGTGGACGTGTGATGCACAGAAGGCAAAACTGTAGTGTAGCAGGGTGGGGTCGATCATAGCCCCGTTCTCCGCCCGCTCCAGCAGGTCGCCCAGGTAACACAGGTGTCTGTGACACCCCCGCACACCATTACGAGCACAGTACTCATCCATGACAAACACCTGGCCTGGACTGAACCAGCCCTGCAACATTGACAAAAGAGGGGGGTGTTCAATGATAGAATAACTTATACAGTGAGGGAAAAAAGTATTTGATCCCCTGCTGATTTTGTACGTTTGCCCACTGACAAAGAAATGATCAGTCTATAATTTTAATGGTAGGTTTATTTGAACAGTGAGAGACAGAAAAACAACAAAATAATCCAGAAAAACGCATGTCAAAAATGTTATAAATTGATTTGCATTTTAATGAGGGAAATAAGTATTTGACAAACGTACAAAATCAGCAGGGGATCAAATACTTTTTTCCCTCACTGTATGGGATCACATCTCAAAGAAAAATAATGAGGGAACCTCTACACTGTTAACCCTTTTCCTCACCAAACAGGAGTAGGAGTCATTGAGCCTGTGGTCCAAGGTGAGGCGCTGCACCATCTCAAACAGGGAGGAGTGGTCGAAACTACAGGGGTTGGCTGAGATGAACTCATCCATGCCGTGTTTCTGTGCCCGGTCCGCATCTGTGTCCATCCACCCCAGAGAGAGAGAGACAGCCAGCACACATGGAGGGAGAAATCCAGAGAGGAGTTAGGTATATCAGAGGATGTGAATTGCTGAAGGAGTGAGAGGGCGAGAGAGCGTCACTCAAGCAGTGTGAGGGCCCTATTCTATCAAAACCGTTAAGCAGGTTTACGTGAGACACAAATACTGTATACATACAGTATATATATATGTTTTACTGTATACATCAATGGCTTATGGGTGAAACTATACAGACACTCACAGGCCAATAATAATGTTACATTTGTTCTTCGCTTGCACACCTGGTTAGCGGTTTAGATTGAATAGCGCTCTCGTACAGTACGCTTCTTCTGGGGGTGGGTTGTCTGGTCAATGGAGAGTTTCAGTATGGGGTTCATTGTCAACTTGCAGGTGGAAAGAGCTCTGGGCCAAAGGAGTGGTGAGTAGGAGTGGATGCGAGTTGCAGCATAACCAATGCAGATGGGTCATTCCTGTGGTCATGCATGACTAGTTCTATTCTGTCTCAGGGTTTTCTCTGCATAGAAAAGTGTTGGGCGGGCCGCCTAAAAGTTTTTCCGGCCGCCTATGTCCAAACAGCAAAAAAAAAAAGAAAATGGGATGGAAAAACGTTTTCAGTGTAAACTTAAATGACTAAAACCAGATATACAGTATGTAGAAAAGATAATGGACCTATATATTTTTTAATAAGATCAAGTTTGAGAACTAACAATCACCAAAATAAAAGCTAGACAGTCAAGGAGAATCTAAATCAAAAATAAATGATGCAGGAGTATTTTTGTCATGGCATAGGGCCCGCATTGATTTTGCCATGGGAAAATGTGTAGAATTGCAGGACATTAGCTTTAAAACGGCAACATTTTGTCACTGCAGCCTCTATGATTTTCAGTCGGTAACCGAACCATTGGCCACACAATTGGCCACGCCCCCACCACACCCACCTACTAAACCCCATTTTGATCCAGAAAAAACCCTGCTGTCAATCTCATTATTACAACGTTGGTCCAGTTTCCCTTGATAAAGGCTAAAGTTAATGTCTGTGGGGTCTTTATCTCTACACAACAGTGTATGTTCTCCCCGCAAATCTCAGGTCCCCTCATATGTGATCCTTCAACCTGAGCATATATAAACTCTCTGAAAGCAGCCTTTCTAATTGTATCCTCACATGATTGAGTGCAACCTGTGAGGTGCGCTAGCTAGACCCATCTCCTTTCCCCTTCCTTCCTCCCCCTGCTCTGCTCAGCCCATGGGCACATGACCCCTGGGGTCTCCCTAATTAAACGCCCCCCTGTGCCAGTAAAATAGGGCCTGGGACAGAGGAACCCCCTGCCCATGCACCCCTTTGTTCAGAGAGGGGGCTAAATAAATTTGACAACACATTTTCACTTTCCTTCCCAGTGAGTGGGCTTAGGCATTACATCAGGGTCTGGTTAGAATTGGAAGGCTGCCTGTTAATCCTTGCTCCGGCCATCTACCGCTATTTTTATTCTAATGGCCCGTTTTAGCCAGGGCTTAGGGACTGCTCTGTAGGCCACATATCCGCAGGTCACAGCTATTCTAAGCAGCAGTCTGGATAAATAGCCTATGCAGCTGCCCCTCCCGAGACAAGGCTTTACATGTCAATAAAGAGACAACACCACTTATGGAGCATTAACAACAGTTTAAATATAGTGAAACAAATTAGTTTTCGCTGCAAAGTGGATACACACACAATCTTATTTTTACACTTAAAATGTGTTCAGACATAGTGATATAAAAAAAAATATAAAATGTTTTGGGATGTTTTTCTGAAATTCTAAATCACACCAAAGTTGAATGTGACATACACATAAAATCATGAACAATAAATTACTTTGACTATAGAATATCATTTTTATAATATAAAACTCAGAAAATATAATAATACAGTATTACTTTTGTTTTCTCCATTGACCTCGACCTCATTGTTGAGTGAAACCCAATGTGGCGCCCTGCCAGCTGTCAATCACCAAGGGAACAAAGACTGTGCTGTTATGATGCTTATGATCCCCAACTCCCAAATCCAAAAGGTGACTTTGTGTCCCTCTCCTCTGTGACTGGTGGCCTGTCATGTCTATTTGACATTCCAGCGGTGGAGTGGACATGGGCGCTTTGGACAGTAACAGACAATGACACTAGTCACCCCCGTCTGTCTAGGCAGGGGAAGGACAGACATGACAATGATTGATGGATGCTACTCATTTATAGATCCCTGCACTCACTAGGAGAGTTGAGAGCAGAGCATTTGGGGCTATTTAGCGTATGACTTATTTTTTTAAAGGTTTGACCACCAACGGATATGTACATTGTAAAAGTGGTAGTAGTGTTAGGGCAAGTTTTAATCCAAGGTCCGTCTGTAAGGAGTGGAGAAGACTGAAGTAGCATATGATACAGGGAATTGCATGACATCATGAACTACTTGTTAGCATTCAGAATACTCCAGATACATATTTGCCAGCTCTTATTTAGCAGCAAGAAGAAATAAAGAGAGAAAGGCAGGAATTGAGCCCTCTTCAGTAAAGCATGGATATTCCACTGTAAATAACACCTGTCAATTGATTTGGACTTTTAAGCAATTTGGAACAAACATATCAAACTGTATAGTGTCTATAAAGTGTGTAGCCAAATTGCATTCGTCTGGAATATCTTTATATATATATATATATATATATACACTACCAGTCAAGTTTGGACACACCTACTCATTCAAGGGTTTTTCTATATTTGTACTATTTTCTACATTGTAGAATAATAGTGAAGACATCAAAACTATAAAATAACACATATGGAATCATGTAGTAACCAAAAAAGTGTTAAACAAATCAAAATATATTTTATATTTGAGATTCTTCAAATGATGACAGCTTTGCACACTCTTGGCATTCTCTCAACCAGCTTCATAAGGTATCACCTGGAATACATTTCAATTAACAGGTGTGCCTTCGTAAAAGTTAATTTGTGGAATTTGTTTCCTTCTTAATGCGGTTGAGCCAATCAGTTGTGTTGTGACAAGGTAAGGGGTGAATACAGAAGATAGCCCTATTTGGTCAAAGACCAAGTCCATATTATGGCAAGGACAGCTCAAATAAGCAAAGAGAAATGACAGTCCATCATTACTTTAAGACATGAAGGTCAGTCAATACAGAATATTTCAAAAACGTTGAAAGTTTCTTCAAGTGCAGTCGCAAAAACCATCAAGCGCTATGATGAAACTGGCTCTCATGAGAACCGCCACAGGAATGGAAGACCCAGAGTTACCTCTGCTGCAGAAGATAAAGTTACCAGCCTTAGAAATTGCAGCCCAAATAAATGCTTCACAGAGTTCAAGTAACAGACACATCTCAACATCAACTGTTCAGAGGGGACTGTGTGAGTCAGGCCTTCATGGTCAAAATGCTGCAAAGAAACCACTACTAAAGGACACCAATAAAAAGAAGAGACCTGCTTGGGCCAAGAAACACGAGCAATGGACATTAGACCGGTGGAAATGTGTCCTTTGGTCTGGAGTCCAAATTGGAGATTTTTGGTTTCAACCGCCGTGTCTTTGTGAGACGCGGTGTGGGTGAACGGATGATCTCCGCATGTGTAGTTCCCACCGTAAAGCATGGAGGAGGAGGTGTTATGGTGTGGGGGTGCTTTGCTGCTGACACTGTCTGCGATTTATTTAGAATTCAAGGCACACTTAACCAGCATGGCTACCACAGCATTCAGCAGCGATACGCCATCTCATCTGGTTTGGGCTTAGTGGGACAATCGTTTGTTTTTCAACAGGACAATGACCCAACACACCTCCAGGCTGTGTAAGGGCTATTTTACCAAGAAGGAGAGTGATGGAGTGCTGCATCAGATGACCTGGCCTCCACAATCCCCCGACCTCAACCCAATTGAGATGGTGTCACGCCCTGACTCTGGGGACTCTTATTTGTTGAGTCAGGGTGTGATTTTCTATGTTGTATTTTCTATGTTTGGATCTAGTATGTCTAGATCTATGTTGGCCGGTGTGGTTCCCAATCAGAGGCAGCTGTCGCTCGTTGTCTCTGATTGGGGACCATACTTAGGCAGCCTATTGGCACTAGTGGGTTGTGGGATCTTGTTCCGTTTAAGGTTTGTTGTGTGTTACCTTAGGACTTCACGTGTCGTTGGTTTATTGTTTTGTCGTTGTGTTTATTCGTTATAATAAACATGTATGCATATCACGCTGCGCCTTGGTCCGTCCCGTCCTTCAACGAACGTGACAAATGGTTTTGGATGAGTCGGACGGAAGAGTGAAGGAAAAGCAGCCAACAAGTGCTCAGCATATGTGGGAACTCCTTCAAGACTGTTGGAAAAGCATTCCAGGTGAAGCTGGTTGAGAGAATGCCAAGAGTGTGCAAAGCTGTCATCAAGGCAAAGGGTGGCTATTTGAAGAATCTCAAATATAAAATATATTTTGATTTGTTTAACACTTTTTTGGTTACTACATGATTCCAAATGTGCTATTTCATAGCTTTGATGTCTTCACTATTATTCTACAATGTAAAAAAATAGTAAAAATAAAGAAAACCCCTTGAATGAGTAGGTGTGTCCAAACTTTTGACTGGTAGTGTATATATAAAAAACACAGATTATTTAGCAAACCCAAAAAACATATAGTAAGTGGGGTTTTTTTAATCTTGTTTTTCTCCCAAGAGTTAGCATTTGCAGTGTTACATTATACAGTGAACATATGCAGGTGTGAACTAGCAAGTAGTTATTTGGTAACATTTCACTGATTGCTTCCCAAAATAATTGTGCATAGACCACACTGTTTAATTCATGACACGGCACTTTTAACAGGGTAAGTACCAGCTGCTGAGAGACACAGGGGCCTCCAGTAGTTGTCAAAAACAACCACTTCATTGAATTCATTTACGTCCTAAATTCTACTGCAATTATGTGAAACATCACTATCGATAAACCATTGTAGTTTATGTTGTGGGTTTTAGCCCTGTTTCTGCCTAAACCCTTTATCACTATATTGGTAATTAAAACTGTTGGAATATATGAGTTGATGATGGCAGTGATATTTACTATTATTGGTATTTGAAATATATGATTTGAAAATTGTAACACTCTGGCTCCAGGGACTCTGATTGTTGAGCCAGGGTTGTTATTTTCATTTAGGGTGTCTTTTGTTTTGGTGTTGTATTTCTAGGTTTGCATGTCTGTGGGGTGTATTTCTAGGTTGTATGTTGTCATCAATGACTCCCAATCGGAGGTAACGAGTGTCAGCTGTTGGCTCGTTATCTCTGATTGGGAGCCATATTTAACTGTTATGTTTTCCTGTGGGGTTTGTGGGTTTTTGTTTCCGTGTTGCTGTTTGTTGTATTCAGCATAGAACTTCACTGTCGTCTATTTTGGTTTATTGTTTTCGATCGTGGTTTCTTTTATAAATAAAGTCTACGATGTTCGCTCAACACGCTGCGCTTTGGTCTCATCCTTCAGACGATCGTGACAGAAAAACCCACCAAAAGAGGACCAAGCAGCGTGTCCAGGAGCCGAGGGTCTGGACATGGGAAGAGCTTTTGGACGGAAAGGGGTCCTGGACGTGGGAAGAAATCCTGGACGGTATGGATCGCCGTCCATGGAGCGAGACAGAGGAGAGGCGAAGGCGAGAGGAGCAACGGCGTCGGCAGGGCCAACGTCGTAAGGACGAGAGGCAACCCCAAGAAATTTTTGGGGGGGGGCACATGGCTTGGGCGACGGAGCAGCAGGAGGCTGCCACAAGGGAGAGTCAGAAGGCGGCCAGGTTAAGGGGGCTGACGGAGGCAGAGAAGGGTAGGATTCAGTGGGCTACCAGGTCAAGGGGGCTACTGGGTAAAGCAGAGAGGGAAGGTGTTGAGGCACGGCGTGAGGTACTGGGGTGTGTAACCAGTTCGGTCCGGCCCGTTCCTAGTCCCAAGGTGCAGCCAGTAGTGTGTGTTCCCCGTACGGTACGGCCTGTTCCTACTCCACGCACCAGGGATACGGTGCGCTTCGCCAGCCCAGCCCGGCCTGTTCCTACTCCTCGCACCAGGGATACGGTGCGCTTCGCCAGCCCAGCCCGGCCTGTTCCTACTCCACGCACCAGGGAGACGGTGCGCTTCGCCAGCCCGGCCCGGCCTGTTCCGGCCACTCGCACCAGGGATACGGTGCGCGTCGCCAGCCCAGCCCGGCCTGTTCCTGCTCTCCGCACTAGGCGTGAGGTGAGTCCCCAGGGTCCAGCATGCCCTGTTCCGGCTCCCCGCACTAGGCGTTATGGGAGTCCCCAGGGTCCTGCATGCCCTGTTGCTTCTCCCCGCACTAGCCCTGAGATGCGTGTCCTCAGCCCGGTACCTCCTGTTCCGGCACCACGCATCAGGCCTACGGTGCGTCCCCAGGGTCCAGCATGCCCTGTTGCTTCTCCCCGCACTAGCCCTGTGATGCGTGTCCTCAGCCCGGTACCTCCAGTTCCGGCACCACGCACCAGGCCTACGGTGCGCCTCAGACGGCCAGAGTCTGCCGTCTGCCCAACGGGGCCTGAACTGCCCGTCTGCCCAACGCCGTCTGAACTGCCCGTCTGTCCAACGCCGTCTGAACTGCCCGTCTGTCCAACGCCGTCTGAACTGCCCGTCTGCCCAACGCCGTCTGAACTGCCCGTCTGCCCAACGGCGCCTGAACTGCCTGTCGGCCCAACGCCGTCTGAACTGTCCGTCTGCCCAACGCCGTCTGAACTACCCGTCTGTACAGAGCCTACAAAGCCGCCCGTCTGCCATGAGCCTTCAGAGCCGTCCGCCAGATCGGAGCCGCTAGAGCTCTCCGCCAGACAGGATCAGCCAGAGCCTTCCGCCAGACAGGATCAGCCAGAGCCTTCCGCCAGACAGGATAAGCCAGAGCCTTCCGCCAGACAGGATCAGCCAGAGCCTTCTGTCAGACAGGATCAGCCAGAGCCTTCCGCCAGACAGGAGCAGCCAGAGCCTTCCGTCAGACCGGATCAGCCAGAGCCTTCCGCCAGACGGGATCAGCCAGAGCCTTCCGCCTGCCATGAGCAGCCAGATCCGTCAGCCAGCCATGAGCAGCAGGATCCGCCAGAGCCAGCCAGCCAGGATCCGCCATTCAGTCCGGAGCTGCCCCTCAGTCCGGTGCTGCCACTTAGTCAGGTACTGTTCCTTAGCCTGGTGCTGGTCCTTATCCCGGTGCTGGTCCTTAGCCCGGTGCTGCCCCTTAGCCCGGTGCTGCCCCTTAGCCCGGTACTGGTCCTTAGTCCGGTGCTGCCCCTTAGTCCGGTGCCGCCCCTTAACCCAGTGGGGTGTAGTTGGGGGGTGGTAATGTGTAGGAGGCTAAGTAAGTGGGTAATGACTATGGTGGGGTGGGGACCACGACCTGGGCCAGAGCCGCCACCTGGACAGACGCCCACCCAGACCCTCCCCTAGACGGTATGCTGGTGCGCCCGGAGTGCGCACCTTTAGGGGGGGGTACTGTAACACTCTGGCTCCAGGGACTCTGATTGTTGAGCCAGGGTTGTTATTTTCATTTAGGGTGTCTTTTGTTTTGGTGTTGTATTTCTAGGTTTGCATGTCTGTGGGGTGTATTTCTAGGTTGTATGTTGTCATCAATGACTCCCAATCGGAGGTAACGAGTGTCAGCTGTTGGCTCGTTATCTCTGATTGGGAGCCATATTTAACTGTTATGTTTTCCTGTGGGGTTTGTGGGTTTTTGTTTCCGTGTTGCTGTTTGTTGTATTCAGCATAGAACTTCACTGTCGTCTATTTTGGTTTATTGTTTTCGATCGTGGTTTCTTTTATAAATAAAGTCTACGATGTTCGCTCAACACGCTGCGCTTTGGTCTCATCCTTCAGACGATCGTGACAAAAATACAAGTTGGTGTTTGGAAATTGACCTTTCTAAGAGGGGCGTTAATGTTCAATTAAGTTAGAGAGAGAGAGAGAGAGAGAGAGAGGGCGAGAGCGAGAGAGCGAGAGAGAGAGAGAGAGGGGGCAAATATGCAGATATGCAGATAGTATAACCAAAGCAAACCAAACAAAATCAGAGTTACATGCATCCTAGTCTGGTAAAGAAGTGAATCCTTAAAAGAATCAAACAGAATCAAAATAAACGTTTTCTAGAGCGGTCTAAGACATAGAGATAAGATAAAGAGACTGAAGAAAATAAGAGGAGGACGACAGGGAGGAGAGCACATTGCTTTGGTCAGATAACCAGTGTGCATTATCTGAGCTGTGCCAGCAACAGGGAAGCACTTACCCTTGAATCCAGCTACGAGATAGCGGGGTAAGAAGGAACAAACCAGAGAGACATAAAGACAGAGAGCAGACACAGAGATCTGACCTACAGCAGCTGGGCTAGGGACCAGGGACACACACAAAGCGAGAGAGAGAGAGAGAGAGAGAGAGACAGAGACAGAGAAAGATACAGAGACAGAGAGAAAGAAAGTGGGGGAAATAGCTCATAACAAAAAAAAAAACACTGATATAATGGGACACAGGGGAAGAGAAACCGTAACCAAAAAAGAGGAAAAACGGAAGAGATGAATATAGATATACAGTTAGGGAAAAAGGTATTTGATCCCCTGCTGATTTTGTACATTTGCCCAACGACAAAGAAATGATCAGTCTATAATTTTAATGGTAGTTCTATTTGAACAGTGAGAGACAGAATAACAACAACAAAATCCAGAAAAACGCATGTCAAAAATCTGATAAATTGATTTGCATTTTAATGAGGGAAATAAGTATTTGACCCCCTCTCAATCAGAAAGATTTCTGGCTCCCAGGTGTCTTTTATACAGGTAACGAGCTGAGATCAGGAGCACACTATTAAAGGGATTGCTCCTAATCTCAGTTTGTTTCCTGTATAAAAGACACCTGTCCACAGAAGCAATCAATCAATCAGATTCCAAACTATCCACCATGGCCAAGACCAAAGAGCTCGCCAAGGATGTCAGGGACAAGATTGTAGACCTACACAAGGCTGGAATGGGCTACAAGACCATCGCCAAGCAGCTTGGTGAGAAGGTGACAACAGTTGGTGCGATTATTCGCAAATGGAAGAAACACAAAAGAACTGTCAATCTCCCTCGGCCTGGGGCTCCATGCAAGATCTCACCTCGTGGAGTTGCAATGATCATGAGAACGGTGAGGAATCAGCCCAGAACTACACGGGAGGATCTTGTCAATGATCTCAAAGCAGCTGGGACCATAGTCACCAAGAAAATAATTGGTAACACACTACGCCGTGAAGGACTGAAATCCTGCAGCGCCCGCAAGGTCCCCCTGCTCAAGAAAGCACATATACATGCCCGTCTGAAGTTTGCCAATGAACATCTGAATGATTCAGAGAACTGGGTGAAAGTGTTGTGGTCAGATGAGACCAAAATCGAGCTCTTTGGCATCAACTCAACTCGCCGTGTTTGGAGGAGGAGGAATGCTGCCTATAACCCCAAGAACACCATCCCCACCGTCAAACATGGAGGTGGAAACATGATGCTTTGGGGGTGTTTTTCTGCTAAGGGGACAGGACAACTTCACCGCATCAAAGGGACGATGGACGGGGCCATGTACCGTCAAATCTTGAGTGAGAACCTCCTTCGCTCAGCCAGGGCATTAAAAATGGGTCGTGGATGGGTATTCCAGCATGACAATGACCCAAAACACACGGCCAAGGCAACAAAGGAGTGGCTCAAGAAGAAGCACATTAAGGTCCTGGAGTGGCCTAGCCAGTCTCCAGACCTTAATCCCATAGAATATATGTGGAGGGAGCTGAAGGTTTGAGTTGCCAAACGTCAGCCTCGAAACCTTAATGACTTGGAGAAGATCTGCAAAGAGGAGTGGGACAAAATCCCTCCTGAGATGTGTGCAAACCTGGTGGCCAACTACAAGAAACATCTGACCTCTGTGATTGCCAACAAGGGTTTTGCCACCATGTACTAAGTCATGTTTTGCAGAGGGGTCAAATACTTATTTCCCTCATTAAAATGCAAATCAATTTATAACATTTTTGACATGCGTTTTTCTGGATTTATTGTTTGTTATTCTGTCTCTCACTGTTCAAATAAACCTACCATTACAATTATAGACTGATCATGTCTTTGTCAGTGGGCAAATGTACAAAATCAGCAGGGGATCAAATACTTTTTTCCCTCACTGTATAGTGAAACTAATAGATATAGATAGAGAAGGGAGATCATGTGATAACAAATATTGAATAGGAGAGAGCGAGAGTGATAATGAAAACCACATTTAGTGACGATAGTAGAGAGAGTTAGGGAGTGTTCTCTTCTCCATATTAATGTAGACACTGCGCTGTGGTTGCTTCGGGTTACATAAAATACACTGTTACACACACATCCCTAGGTAAACAATCAGCATCCAGGATAAGACCCACCCTTTGTATAATTTAAAATACACACTTGTGTCATGTGGAGAGAAAAAAATAGAACAAAACAGGTTACCTCGAAAAGGAGTCCAATGAAATCTCTATCTCGACAGATATAGAGTTAGATTAGACATAACAGCAGTGTATATTGGGGTGGCAGATTGCTGGGTACTGTAGTTCTTTGTGAAGCTGAAACAATGAGAGCTACCGTGAGTGTGGTGGGCCTCGTGGGCACAACAGGGGGTGACACTTACAGAACTGGGAGATGGGTGCGTCTAGCTGGGGTGCAGATCCGGCTTTGTTGTTGAGTTTCTGGACCTGGGTGGGGGGGATGGGCTTGTGAGACTGGCCCGTGGCCCGGTACATGGCCTGGACCCACAGGATGCGGTCCTGCTCATCATCACTGGCAAAGATCACAGTATCGCCCTCCTTCACTGCGTTGAAGAAGGTCCTCCCACCATCCAGACCTAAGGAATAAATCCCTGTTAGCAGTGTTTGTAGGGCTAGTGCTACTGGTAAATACCAGTGCCATATATTTAGGCCCTGGTAGTCATTTACATTTTAGTCATTTAGCAGACGGTTTTATCCAAAAGCGATTTACAGTAAGTGCATTCATCTTAAGATAGCTAGGTGAGACAACCACAGTAGCACAAGTACTATTCTAACAAGTAGTGAGTCGTGGTAGTTACTGTATTTCCAGAAAAGGTATCTGACTTCTATTTGCACAGGCTAAATTCCCAAGAGAACAAATGGTTGGTGGTTATTAATGTAGGTCACAAATACTTTATTTGCACTGTAAAGCCAGATTGTGATTATCTTACCTGCCTGAGGGTCGTGTGCATGTTTTGTGTGTAGAGCTGTCTAAGTTAACCAGTTAACGTTTTGTAATTTTAGTACACTATTTTTGAATGCGATCAAAATACACTAAAAACATCCAAAATACATAATCCAAAACAACAGTGATGACTTTGAGGTTAAAGAAAGTGTGCTTTGTCAAATTAAATGATTTTGCTAACCATTACAAAATCAATCAATCAATATGCTTGTAATGTTTGTTGTATACAAATCTTAAATTACAGCTCAATTTCATCAAATTCTGAATGAGCAATTAATTGTGATTAATCACAACAAATCCTTCGATTAACTCGATTGCATTTTTTAAATCATTTGACAGCCGCAGTTGTGTGTTACCTGGCTGAGGGTCGGTGTAGTCAACAGTGTAGCCGTCCAGTTGGAGCAGCTCCACAGGCTCTGCCTTCTTCTCTCTGTAGCTGCACATGGCAAAGGTGTACTGGCTCACCTGTACCACAAAGGGAGGGGAGAGAGGGCTACTATTAGTTACTGTACATTTTATTCATAGTACTATTCCAACTGCCATTTAACTAGTACTTCTTAAGATAATGCATAGTACAATGAGTACTGGGACTCCAAAAATGTAATAGGATTGGTAAACTACTTAGTAATTACTATGTAACTACCATTTTAGTATACCAGGTAAATAACAGACTGAAAGAGAGCATAATATCTTATCAGTTGTCCTTACCCCCATTGTACTTTAACCTTGATCTCACAGATAACACATTTTCTTTAACCCAGGCATTGGACCACTTGTTTGTGATAACCAACCGGGATTAATGGGTTAATGAGCCAATCACCAGGCATAACTGGTGACCAGATGCTGGTCAAGATAGGCATATGGGAAAGCAATCTCTCTGTGTTTGTGTGTGTGTGTGTGTGTGTGTGTGTGTGTGAGAGAGAAAGAGTATGGGAGGGGATAAGTGACAGCTGTGTTTCCCACTCTTGAACCTCTTGTCAGTAATGTGTGTGAGTGTGAGTGGGTATACAAGGATAATCACATTATAATTAGATGAATGAAGTGGCCAAACCAGGGGAAGAGTGGCTGGTTCAAGTTTGGTTCATGGCTGGTGGAGAGACGGTGACAATGTACAGTGCCTTCAGAAAGTATTCATACCCCTTGACTTATTCCACATTGTGTTGTGTTACAGCCTGAATGGATTCTTTAAAAATCTACATACAATACCCCATAATGACAAAGTGAAAACATGTTTTTAGAAATGTTTGCAAATGTATTGAAAATTGAATACAGAAACATCTAATTTACATAAGTATTCACACCCCGAGTCAATACATGTTAGATCCACCTTTGGCAGTGATTACAGATGTGAGTCGTTCTGGGTAAGTCTCTAAGAGTTTTGCACACCCGGATTATACAATATTTGCACATTTTATTAAAACAATTCTTCAAGCTCTGTCAAATTGGTTGTTGATCATTGCTAGACAACCATTTTCAGGTCTTGCCATTGATTTTCAAGTAGATTTCAGTCAAAACTGTAACTCGACCCCTCAGGAACATTCACTGTCTTCTTGGTAAGCAACTCCAGTGTCGATTTGGCCTTGTGTTTTAGGTTATTGTCCTGCTGAAAGGTGAATTCATCTCCCAATGTCTGTTGGAAAGCAGACTGAGCCAGGTTTTCCTCTAGGATGTTGCCTGTGCTTAGCTCCATTCCGTTTCTTTTTTATCCTGAAAAACACCCCAGTCCTTAACGATTACAAGCATACCCATAACATGATGCAGCCACCACTATGCTCTTGCCCCAAATATAACACTTTGTATTCAGGACAAAAAGTTAATTACTTTGCCACATTCTTTGCAGTATTACTTTAGTGCCTTGTTGCAAACAGGATACATGTTTTGGAATATTTGTTATTCTGTACAGGCTTCCTTCTTTTCACTCTGTCCATTAGGTTAGTATTGTGGAGTAGCTACAATGTTGTTGATCCATCCTCAGTTTTTCTCCTATCACAGCCATTCATCTCTGTAACTGTTTTAAAGTCACTATTGGCCTCATGGTGAAATCCATTAGTGGTTTCCTTCCTTTCCGGCAACTAAGTTAGGAAGGACGCCTGCATATTTGCAGTGACTGGGTGTATTGATACACCATCCAAAGTGTAGGTAATAACGTTACCATGCTTAAAAGGATATTCAATATCTGCTTTTTAGAAATGTTACCAATCTACCAATAAGGGCCCTTCTTTATAAGGCATTGTAAAACCTCCCTGGTATTTGTGGTTGAATCTGTGTTTGAAATTCACTGCTTGACTGAGAGACCTTACAGATAATTGTAAGTGTGGGGTACAGAGATTAGGTAGTCATTTAAAAATCATGTAAACACTATTATTGCACACAGAGTGAGTCCATGCAACTTATTATGTGACTTGTTAAGCAAAGTTTTACTCCTGAACTTATTTAGGCTTACCATAACAAAGGGGTTGAATACTTACTGACTCAAGACATTTCAGCTTTTAATTTTGTATTAATTTGTAAACATTTCAAAAAACATAATTCCACTTTGGCATTATGGGGTATTGTGTGTAGGCCAGTGACACAAAATCTAAATTTAATAAATGTCTAATTCAGCCTGTGACACAACAAAATGTAGAAAAAGTCAAGGGGTGTGAATACTTTCTGAAGGCACTGTATGTTTCCATGAACAGCAACATGGTGCGAGTGTGCATGTGTGTTTTAAAAGTAACTCATGTTGATGAGAGAGAGAAGAGAGTGAGTATTTATGTGCTTGTGAGTGTACAGTATGTATCTATCCAGCGCGGATACAGTGATATTCTGGATTATTACGTTATTCTGCTACAGACAGGGACAGAGAGAGAGGTGGAGGGAGGGGATCAGAGAGTAAGGGGGCGGGTGGTCAAGGTGCTGTTGCCAGGGCCGTTGCCATGGCGGGGTTATGGCCCTGACTCTGTCACTCAGCGTGGACAGACGAGTGCGGGAGTGACACCCTGTCACAAGAGATGGGAGCCTGACTGCTAGGTGCCAGTCATGCCACGACAACCCGCGGATCCCGGCCAATCCTGCGCCATTGTCACCTCTGCTGCAAGTGGCAGCTCTCATTGGCTGCAGCCTGCCTCTGTGTGACAACAGATATTCACTGTCAGGGCTCTGATGAGGCCCCGGGTGGAGCTCGCTGGGCCGCTGGGACACTACCCAGCTTCACGGTGCCCCCTTGCCTTCGGGACATCACTGGGGCACATCAGAACTCCCCCTCTCCTTCCTACCCCCTCGCCTGCCTCTGTCTCTCCCCCCACTTCCCCCTCACGTCCCCCTGCCTGTTAATGTTTGGGCCTGTCAGGGCCAGGCGAGACAGACACAGAGACAGACAGAGAGACAGACACAGAGACAGACACAGAGACACAGAGCAGGAGGCAGAGAGAGACTCTATTGGCTCAGAGGTTGGCTGACCTGCTGTCAAACTGACCGTTAAAGGATTCTTAAAGACTTTGCTCCCTGATTACCCTACATGCTTTGTTCTTATAACCTTGTTATTGTTGAGAGTCTATAAATTGGATTGTGTGATGTGGTGGGGCGTGGGTGGGGGGCAGACCAGAGATATGATCAATGTGGTTGTTTGTCAGTATGTCACCTGAAGAAACTCTGGAACACCATAGCCCCCCCACCCCCCAAACTCTATCCCCCAGTTGTCATAATCAACTGCTTAAAAACTTTACTCCAGAGCTAGTGCATAGCAGCAGAGAGAGAGAGAGAGAGAGAGAGAGAGAGAGAGAGAGAGAGAGAGAGAGAGAGAGAGAGAGAGAGAGAGAGAGAGAGAGAGAGAGAGAGAGAGAGAGCAAGAGAGCAAGAGAGAAAAGAGAGAGAGAAAAAGAGGGGGTAAGTGAACAGAGAGGGAAAAAGAAAAGAGAGAGTGAAGGAAGAAGGGAGGGAGAAAGACCCAGAGTGCGGAGGGGAGCTGAGTGAGAGAGTGGCTGCTGCCAGCTGTGTTGGAGGGCAGCCTCCAGACTGCTGAATAATTAGACTTCACTTTACATTATAAAAAACTGGTTTATGGCTCCAATCTGTTCTGTTGAGCAGGGACATGTCAGGGCATTCAACTAGCCAGCTACCACTACAGGCAGGATTAACTCTATCTGAACAGGGTGAGGGTAGGAGGGGGGTGGCGTGTTGCTGATGCTGTTTACGTGTTGCTGACGTGTTGTTGGCATGTAGCTGACGTGTTGTTGGCGTGTTGCTGCCATGTTTCATCGGTGATGCCAGCGTCCATCACCCAGCACTGTAAATTATCTACTCACTCCATGTAATTAACAACTCATGAATAATTCGACAGGAAACTAATATCTGAAATAAATACCCCCCAGTGTAAACTGTGCTATTTATGAGTATCACGGCAAATGTCAATCAAACGGCATTTAGTGCGTGTGTGGTGTGTGTGTGTGTACAAGACCTGGGTTCAATTACTAATTACTTTCACATACATTTCGAAGTAAGTATTCAGATATATTATTTTGTTGAAAAGACAAGTAGTTGAATATTGGAATGTATTTGGAAACACTTGGAAAGTATTGACATGTATTTGAAAATACTAAAATACACTGACTCAAATACACTCATTTATTTTTTGGGGGTGATCCAATTGACATTTTAGTCATTTAGCAGACGCTCTTATCCAGAGCGACTTACAATTAGTGCATTCCCATGCATTTAACCCATGTATTTGAAAATACTGTCAAATAGTATACTATTTATATTAAATTATTTGAAAATACTTTCAAATACTTCCAATAGAGGTAGTTGATTCGGGCCACTCAAACACACAGAAAATAATAATAAAATACACATCCAGTGTGCAGGTCTGGTGTGCATGCCACATTGGCATGCAGCTGATATGAACTTGCTGTTTGTGAAGTTATTTCAGAGGAGGGTTGAACATCACAGAGTGCTGATGGTGAATCTCATCCACAGTAATTAACACAGCTAACTCAGAAACTCAGAAACAAACCCAAACATTTTGTTTCTCACTTAAATTATTAATTTATATTTCATATATCTCCTGAACCAGTTGAAGTTGGCACACTGTTGTCTTTTCATAGGCTATTTCCATTTTTCATATAAGAAGAAAACAGTGAAAGTGTGAATCAACAGCTACCGTTGTGTACAACGTACTTAACTGCTGAATGTATAATTTTCAGGCAAAACAAAGAAACAAAAGGGGACATACTCTATTGATGGTAAAGCTAACTTAAATGTATTTGCCCTCACTTTTGTTTTGAGAATTTCCCCATAATCTCCAAAAGTACAAATACATTTGAGTCCATCATAACACCAATAGAGTATTGAATGTCTTGAATACTTACACGTGACTTAACATAACAAAAAACAGAAGCAAGAAGAAAGTTGACAAATCAAATTAAACACAAACAAAGCACATGCTTGATGTCTATCTCTCTATGAAACACACTCACACATGACGCACAACAGTCACACAAAAACACACACACTTCATCTCACTGTCATGAACAAGACAAGACAAGACACCCACCCACCCACCCACCCACCCACCCACACACCCACCCACACACCCACCCACACACCCACAGTGGCAGTCTACTGACCGGTATTTGTCACATGCTGTATGTATTGCTGGGAGCAAGTGAGTGGAGCATTCTGTGGGTTCTTTTAGCTGCGAGTGCTAGGCCAGCCAGCGTACACTCTGGTTTGTCAATCGCCTGTCAACTCCTCGCTCTGAGACATATCCTCCCGAACACAGGGGAGACCGCATAATGCTCCAAATGAGGATGCACAAAAAATGGCTGCTACAGCTACAAAGCTCCTGACAAGAACTGTATTAGACCTTTATCATCCCAGTCAACTAGAGGAAGAAACGTACTATAGCTTGACAGTTAAAACACATAACATCTCACTTTTTGGGCTAGTGCTGGCCATGGTTATTTAGTTGTAAGTCTTTTGTTCTTACCTGCACCAAGACATAGAATCTCTTCTTCCATCTCTTCCACACATTTTTACCAATAGCCCATAGGTACCTAAGTAAACAAAAGCAATGGTTTAGTAACAGGTTGTGTGGACTATGGTGGATGTCCTTTCTACAGAGGCTGCTTTACAATATTCAACTTTGTGTTGCATCATTATGTCCTGGAGAAGTGGCATACTAAAAAAGCATATGCATTCTTTTATGTTACAATTAAGAAAAAAGGCCAGAGGGGATGTGGTATATGGCCAATATACCATGGCTACGGGCTGTTTTTAGGCATGACGCAATGCAGAGTATATGGCCAATATACAGTGGGGAGAACAAGTATTTGATCCAGAAAAAAAAATCCAGAAAATCACATTTTTATGATTTTTAAGTAATTAATTTGCATTTTATTGCATGACATAAGTATTTGATCACCTACCAACCAGTAAGAATTCCGGCTCTCACAGACCTGTTAGTTTTTATTTAAGAAGCCCTCCTGTTCTCCACTCATTACCTGTATTAACTGCACCTGTTTGAACTCGTTACCTTTATAAAAGACACCTGTCCACACACTCAATCAAACAGACTCCAACCTCTCCACAATGGCCAAGACCAGAGAGCTGTGTAAGGACATCAGGGATAAAATTGTAGACCTGCACGAGGCTGGGGTGGGCTACGCTACAGGACAATAGGCAAGCAGCTTGGTGAGAAGGCAACAACTGTTGGCGCAATTATTAGAAAATGGAAGAAGTTCAAGATGACGGTCAATCACCCTCGGTCTGGGGCTCCATGCAAGATCTCACCTCGTGGGGCATCAATGATCATGAGGAAGGTGAGGGATCAGCCCAGAACTACACAGCAGGACCTGGTCAATGACCTGAAGAGAGCTGGGACCACAGTCTCAAAGAAAACCATTAGTAACACATTACGCCGTCATGGATTAAAATCCTGCAGCGCACACAAGGTCCCCCTGCTCAAGCCAGCGCATGTCCAGGCCCGTCTGAAGTTTGCCAATGACCATCTGGATGATCCAGAGGAGGAATGGGAGAAGGTCATGTGGTCTGATGAGACAAAAATAGAGCTTTTTGGTCTAAACTCCACTCGCCGTGTTTGGAGGAAGAAGAAGGATGAGTACAACCCCAAGAACACCATCCCAACCGTGAAGCATGGAGGTGGAAACATCATTCTTTGGGGATGCTTTTCTGCAAAGGGGACAGGACGACTGCACCGTATTGAGGGGAGGATGGATGGGGCCATGTATCGCGAGATCTTGGCCAACAACCTCCTTCCCTCAGTAAGAGCATTGAAGATGGGTCGTGGCTGGGTCTTCCAGCATGACAACGACCCGAAACACACAGCCAGGGCAACTAAGGAGTGGCTCCGTAAGAAGCATCTCAAGGTCCAGGAGTGGCCTAGCCAGTCTCCAGACCTGAACACAATAGAAAATCTTTGGAGGGAGCTGAAAGTCCTTATTGCCCAGCGACAGCCCCGAAACCTGAAGGATCTGGAGAAGGTCTGTATGGAGGAGTGGGCCAAAATCCCTGCTGCAGTGTGTGCAAACCTGGTCAAGACCTACAGGAAACGTATGATCTCTGTAATTGCAAACAAAGGTTTCTGTACCAAATATTAAGTTCTGCTTTTCTGATGTATCAAATACTTATGTCATGCAATAAAATGCAAATGCTTTACTTAAAAATCATACAATGTGATTTTCTGGATTTTTGTTTTAGATTCCGTCTCTCACAGTTGAAGTGTACATATGATAAAAATTACAGACCTCTACATGTTTTGTAAGTAGGAAAACCTGCAAAATCGGCAGTGTATCAAATACTTGTTCTCCCCACTGTACCACAAACACCTGAGTTGCCTTATTGCTATTATAAACTGGTTACCAACGTAATTAGAGCAGTAAAAATACATGTTTTGTCATACCCATGGTATACGGTCTGATATACCACGGCTTTCAGCCAATCAGCATTCAGTGCTCGAACCATCCAGTTTATAATGATAAATATACAAAACATTATGAACACATGCTCTTTCCATAACATAGACTGACCAGGTGAATCCAGGTGAAAGCTATGATCCCTTATTGATGTCACTTGTTAAATACACTTCAACCAGTATAGATGAAGGGCAGGAGACATGTTAAAGAAGGTTTTTAAACCTTAAGACAATTGAGACATGGATTGTGTATGTGTGCCATTCAGAGGGTGAATGGGCAAGACAAAAGATTGAAGTGCCTTTGAACGAGATATGGTAGTAGGTGCCAGGCACACTGGTTTGTGTCAAGAACTGCAACACTGCTGGGTTTTTCACGCTCAACAGTTTCCTGTGTGTATCAAGAATGGTCCACCACCCAAAGGACATCCTGCCAACTTGACACAACTGTGGGAAGCATTGGAGTCAACATGGGCCAGCATCACTGTGGAACACTTTCGAGTCCATGCCCCAACGAATTGAGGCTGTTCGGATGGCAAAAGGGAGGGGTGCAACTCAATATTAGGAAGGTGTTCTTAATGTTTTGTACACTCAGTGTATACATCACCTTGAGCCAATGGAAGTTGGCAAACAATAACAGAGATGCTTGTGCTTAGGGTTGCAAAGCTACCGGTAATTTACCAAAGTTACTGGAATCTTCAGTAATTTGGGTAATTAACAGAATATCTATGGTAATCTATCATAACTTTGGTAATTTATAATTGAATAACATATTTTTTTTATTGTTCATATATATTATTAATGTATTATATCTGTGTCCATATTGTCCATGAGTTTAGTACATAGACCATATGTTTCAAGAGAACAACAGCCTAATTAATGAAAAAAGCCTGTAATAAACAATGGCATTATTTTCAATTAACTCTGCAACTCTTCCAACTGTCACATTTTTCACAACTGCCACCAGTTTGTCACCGAGACATTGACAACAAATAGATGCTGACATATCAAAATAAAAAACTGTTAAAAAATATTTCAGGCTGAAACCCTCATATTAAACACCAATGGTATTCACAAAGTGTATGGTTTATATATAGGATAATGTTTAACATCTGTCATTCTATATTTTTATTTAATTATTTCAGATATTTTACATGTGGTAAGGCCACACAGAGGGCCATAGATGATTACAGACACCTGTGATAATCAGAAGAACCGAAAAGGGCCACTAGATGTCTTGTAATAGATTACATAGAATCCTTGAAAGATACCAAAATTCTGGTAGTTTGCTGGTAAACTGAAAGTTTCCAGTAATATACATTCCCTTTGCAACCCTACTTGTGCTACAGTAAAATGTCTCTACTGACCTCTTATGGTTAAAAGTTATTACTGCTACCTTTTACTGTGGCAAGGGTTTAGAGCAAAGGCTACCTTGTTTGTGCATGGGTTTAAAGTGGGAAATTAACGGTTTTCTGGTATTTACTTAATTCACAGCAGAACATGGTTCGTGGATGGGAGTGCCATGAATTCCCCTGACACATCCAGAACTCCAGCTACAGTATGTGCCAGTGGACATCCCTACATGTGGGTATGATCACTGCGCTTTGGTTTGATGAATGCTATCAGTCTTGAGTCTGTGGAAGTACAGAATTAGTTGTGTTGTTTCTTGTTGTGTTGTGAAGAGATCAGATGAAGGAGAAGGAGGGCTTTGGAAAAGAACATCTGAGGGTGAGAACCCCAGCTCTGCCTGCCTCTGCCAACTCTTTCCCCTGGTTGGGCTAGCCTCCCTCTGGCTGTGTACCCTCCTGTTTAGTTTAGGGGCATCAGGGCTTGTCGCTCTGAATAAACTAGTGCCCAAGGAGCAGCGGGCAAGGGGGCTGCCAGCAGCCTGTCAGGCAGAGTCTGGTACAGGGAGCTAAGGGCCCCAATGCAGGCTACTGTAGGGCCACCCCAGGAACAGATCAGGCCCCACAGGCCCTGTACAGGAAGCATATGGAGGAGTGAGTGAGGGAGACAGGCGGAGCGCCTCAAAACCCAGACACTAGGCAGCACTTAGGCTTCCCCCATAGAGCAGGACGTGCACACGTACACACACAATGGAGGACACCGGAGGAGGGAGGAAGGAAGGAGTGTGACGTTAACGTGTCCTTATGTCTCTGAGTTGGTGCTGTCGCATCACTTCTATCACTAGCCATCAGCCTAATCACAATCATTATTTGTTATTTGATCTGGGGTGAGGAGGGTGCCAAGACCTTTTACTTGATATCCATTCATGACAGTCAGAGTTCTTACTCTTTTTCAATGTTCTCTTTAACTCAGTCAATACCAATAGGCTGCAGGCAACATTTGAGGGGTTCTGACCCGGTTCTAAACCCCTCCTGAATTGTGTGTTTTGCCTACACACTTCCTTTGTTCTGAATCCACCCATAGCAGCCATTCAACTGTACGGTCTACAGAGGCTGAGATATTGAGGAGTTTGTGAGACAAGACACCATCCCGAAAACGGTTCTTCTCATGAAAAAGCAGTGAAGTACTGAAGGAGAAGACTTCCTTTTGTTCTTTCACAAAAATTATGTAGGCTTGATAAATGCAGTAGCACAATATTTGAAAAATGTAAATTTTCAGATGTCACAGTGCCAATTACACAGTAATGCTCAATGTATGTTGAAGATAATAGTTTAAAGGTCTAGATAAAGTAAAGGTTGCCTGTTTTGGTCTTGGTCGATCGTCTCTGTTCTGGAAGTGTGTGTTATGCAGTCAGTACCACTAGATGGAAGCAAACCATTGTTTGATCTAGAGTTTCAGCACAGCGTAACTTACCCACAGTGCTTCATGTTTTGTGGCTTGTCCATGCGGATAGCCAGTTTGATCTTCAGGTCACTGTCAGGGCAGCCTTTGGACACAGACATCTTATGTAGTTCTGACTGTTTGGGACTGTTGGGGGTCGGATGGAGCACAACCTGGAAGCACAATGGCATATCTAGTATACCTATTATACAAGTCAAGTCAAGTCATACATAAAGCACACAGCCATGTAAGGTTGTATCAATATATATGTCTATGTATATGTATAAGATAGTATCAATGTATACACCATATTCATGTCAAAATAGCAACTGTTTTGAAATGTGAAAAACGAGTTTGCTGCTAACTATGGCTCCAGTCGTGTAGGCTCTTACCCTGCCCAGCTCTTTGTCCTCCAGGGCCAGTACTCCTGTGCTCTCAGTAAACAGCTTCACCTTGACGGCTGGGAGGGGGTGTGTGGTGGTGAAGTCCCCCTGGGTCCCCCAGCTGGAACACACACAAGACCACAGGGAGAGACAAGGGTTAAATAGTGACATGATATGTTTCACATGGAAATGGGTGTCCTGTTTCTCTGTTACAGATAATTTATTAATCACACATTTGATCTTTTCACAGAAGAGTGAGAAGAGAATTTGAATGTTAAAATCCACTTTATTGTATCAAGACGCTACACTACAGCAGTGAGGAGAGAGAGAGAGCGAGCAAGAGAGTGTGTGTGTGTGTGTGTACAACACTGATGTATTCAGAAGACACACTCTGAGGAAGAGATAGCACAGGGAAATCTTGACAGCACAAGCACTATTCATAATTCCTAGATCACTCAGCATGCCTTTGGGATACATCTCAACCATCTGTGTCACTTCGTACTGATGGGCTGTATCTCCTTTCTATGTGGTCTCATATCTGTGACGAAAATCCCAAGTTTTGCACTTAAGTCCTGTACTCACGGCGGTTACCATCTATGAAGCATTTCCCAGATGTGATGGATCCACAGCGTGAGTATTACTTTGTAACGTTTAACTACTATACAAGTCTGTAAGCGGAATATACAGTAAGTGGTATCTCTGGCACACCCAACTGAAGAAGGAGATGGAGGGTGTTTGAGTGGGGATGCTATTATAGAGTGTCGTGAAAACTGTTGATAACGTGATTCAAGTTCATTGTGCCACAGGGTTATTGTTGGTAGAGAGCATATACTGTACCTACAGTGAGGGAAAAAAGTATTTGATCCCCTGCTTATTTTGTACGTTTGCCCACTGACAAAGAAATGATCAGTCTATAATTTTAATGGTAGGTTTATATGAACAGTAAGAGACAGAATAACAATACAAAAATCCAGAAAAACGCATGTCAAAAATGTTATAAATTGATTTGCATTTTAATGAGGGAAATAAGTATTTGACCCCCTCTCAATCAGAAAGATTTCTGGCTCCCAGGTGTCTTTTATACAGTTAACGAGCTGAGATTAGGAGCACAATCTTAAAGGGAGTGCTCCTAATCTCAGCTTGTTACCTGTATAAAAGACACCTGTCCACAGAAGCAATCAATCAATCAGATTCCAAACTCTCCAGCATGGCCAAGACCAAAGAGCTCTCCAAGGATGTCAGGGACAAGATTGTAGACCTACACAAGGATGGAATGGGCTACAAGACCATCGCCAAGCAGCTTGGTGAGAAGGTGACAACAGTTGGTGCGATTATTCGCAAATGGAAGAAACACAAAATAACTGTCAATCTCCCTCGGCCTGGGGCTCCATGCAAGGTCTCACCTCATGGAGTTGCAATAATCATGAGAACGGTGAGAAATCAGCCCAGAACTACACGGGAGGATCTTGTCAATGATCTCAAGGCAGCTGGGACTATAGTCACCAAGAAAACAATTGGTAACACACTACGCCGTGAAGGAAATCCTGCAGTACCCGCAAGGTCTACTGCTCAAGAAAGCACATATACAGGCCCGTCTGAAGTTTGCCAATGAACATCTGAATGATTCAGAGGAGAACTGTGTGAAAGTGTTGTGGTCAGATGAGACCAAAATGGAGCTCTTTGGCATCAACTCAACTCGCCGTGTTTGGAGGAGGAGGAATGCTGCCTATGACCCCAAGAACACCATCCCCACCGTCAAACATGGAGGTGGAAACATTGGGGTGTATAGTTTTGGGGGTGTTTTTCTGCTAAGGGGACAGGACAACTTCACCGCATCAAAGGGATGATGGACGGGGCCATGTACCGTCAAATCTTGGGTGAGAACCTCCTGCCCTCAGCCAGGGCATTGAAAATGGGTCATGGATGGGTATTCCAGCATGACAATGACCCAAAACACACGGCCAAGGCAACAAAGGAGTGGCTCAAGAAGAAGCACATTAAGGTCCTGGAGTGGCCTAGCCAGTCTCCAGACCTTAATCCCATAGAAAATCTGTGGAGGGAGCTGAAGGTTCGAGTTGCCAAACGTCAGCCTCGAAACCTTAATGACTTGGAGAAGATCTGCAAAGAGGAGTGGAACAAAATCCCTCCTGAAATGTGTGCAAACCTGGTGGCCAACTACAAGAAACGTCTGACCTCAGTGATTGCCAACAAGGGTTTTGCCACCAGGTACTAACTCATGTTTTGCAGAGGGGTCAAATACTTATTTCCCTCATTAAAATGCAAATCAATTTATAACATTTTTGACATGCGTTTTTCTGTATTTATTTGTTTTTATTCTGTCTCTCACTGTTCAAATAAACCTACCATTAAAATTATAGACTGATCATATCTTTGTCAGTGGGCAAATGTACAAAATCAGCAGGGGATCAAATACTTTTTTCCCTCACTGTACATAACCAGCAATAACGTTATCTAACGTCATTAGCTAAGTTACATCAGAGAGGTCATGATATTCCAGTATCTCTGGTTATACTCACCACCATCAGTCGTTGCACACCAAGCTAGCGTTACTGGTGCAGCCTTGGGGACCGACGAACTCCAACCACCTATTCCACATTCTAGGGTCCTTCGGCAGGGCATGCAAACCACAGAACTTTGACTGTGGAGGCATTGTCAATCCGTATAGGGGTTTTCAGTCTGCCGTCCTTTGAACACGTTTGGGGTGATGAAACGGAGCCCCATTAAAATGAAGGGAATCGAAGTGGGCAGAGGGGCATGGAGCTTGGCAAAAGGGGGCATGATTTGTTGACATAATTGTAATCCAAACCCAACCTTCATTTACTCGTTGTGAAGCACTGAGGTTCCAAACTTATTTTAGATGAGACTGACTTTATTACCAAAATTATCCTATTTACACTTTGTAGTCAATTTTGACACAATAATACATGTTTCTGACTGATATCGATGACACATAGGCCGTTTCCAAAGGGATTAGTTGCTTTTTAGGGGCAGTCGCTCTTTAAATGACCAAGGATAAGCAGCCTAAGACTCTGGATGGTTCAGCTGAGATGGAAAAGGACAGAGTTGGTGTCCAGTTAAACATACTTCTTTCCATCCTACCACATACTAACGCACTTACACACACAAAGTCAGACACCATTCAAGCAATTAATTATGTCTAAAACAGTGGTGGTGTCACGCCCTGGCTCTGGGGACTCTTAAATGTTGAGCCAGGGTGTGTAGTTTCTATGTTGTGTTTTCTATGTTTAGTTTCTAGATCGTTTAGATCTATGTTGGCCAGGGTGGTTCCCAATCAGAGGCAGCTGTAGCTCGTTGTCTCTGATTGGGGACCATACTTAGGTAGCCTGTTGGCACTAGTGGGTTGTGGGATCTTGTTCCGTGTAAGGTATGTTGTTTGTGTGCTACCTTGGACTTCACGTTTCGTTTGTTGTTTTGGTTGTGTGTATATTCGTTAAATAAACATGAATGCATATCACGCTGCGCCTTGGTCCTTCTCGTTCGTTAACGATCGTGACAGGTGGCTGTGAGAGGGGCGAGCCCTGCACCCTCACTCCTGGACAAATACATCAATGTGTACAGCAGCGGCTCAACTGGCAAATTAGAGAGCGGCAATCAGGGAACGAAATAAACATTGCACCTACTGTGTATCATTGACCTTGACTTCTACAGTGCCTTGCAATAGTATTCATCCCCCTTGGCGTTTTTACTATTTTGTTGCATTACAACCTGTAATTTAAATGGATTTTTATTTGGATTTCATGTAATGGACATACACAAAATAGTCCAA
Organism: Coregonus lavaretus; assembly: GCF_964263955.1. NCBI lineage: Eukaryota > Metazoa > Chordata > Actinopteri > Salmoniformes > Salmonidae > Coregonus > Coregonus lavaretus. The sequence continues at coordinate 23,382,699 of NC_139999.1, read as the reverse complement.
ATTGCTGAAGTGAAATGAAAATAAACGTATTTCAAAAAATTCTAAAAAATAAATAAAGTTAAAGTGGTGCATGCATATGTATTCACCCCCTTTGCTATGAACCCCCTAAATAAGATCTGGTGCAACCAATTACCTTCAGAACTCACATAATTAGTTAGATAAAGTCTACCTGTGTGCAATCTAAGTGTCACATGATCTGTCACATGATCTAAGTGTAAATATACACCTGTTCTGAAAGGCCCCATTGTCTGCAACACCACGAAGGAAGGGGCACCACCAAGCAAGCGGCACCATGAAGACCAAGGAGCTCTCCAAACAGGTCAGGGACAAAGTTGTGGTGAAGTACAGATCAGGGTTGGGTTATAAGAAAAATCTGAAACTTTGAACATCCCACGGATTGCTTGAAGAAAAAAATAAGCAAACACATTTGGTGTTCGCCAAAAGGCATGTCGGACACTCCCCAAACATATGGAAGAAGGTACTCTGGTCAGATGAGACTAAAATTGAGCTTTTTGGCCATCAAGGAAAACGCTATGTCTGGCACAAACCCAACACCTCTCATCACCCCGAGAACACCATCAATGTTTTTCATCGGCAGGGACTGGGAAACTGGTCAGAATTGAAGGAATGATGGATGGCGCTAAATACAGGGAAATTCTTGAGGGAAACCTGTTTCAGTCTTCCAGAGATTTGAGACTGGGACGGAGGTTCACCTTCCAGCAGGACAATGACCCTAAGCATACTGCTAAAGCAACACTTGAGTGGTTTAATCGGAAATATTTAAATGTCTTGGAATGGCCTAGTCAAAGCCCAGACCTCAATCCAATTGAGAATCTGTGGTATGACTTAAAGATTGCTGTACACCAGCGGAACCCATCCAACATGAAGGAGCTGGAGCAGTTTTGCCTTGAAGAATGGGCAAAAATCCCAGTGGCTAGATGTGCCAAGCTTATAGAGACATACCCCAAGAGACTTGCAGCTGTAATTGCTGCAAAAGGTGGCTCTACAAAGTATTGACTTTGGGGGGGTGATTAGTTATGCACGCTCAAGTTTTCCGTTTTTTTGTCTTATTTCTTGTTTGTTTCACAATAAATAATATTTTGCATCTTCAAAGTGGTAGGCATGTTGTGTAAATGAAATGATACAAACCCCCCCAAAAAATCAAATTTAATTCCTGGTTGTAAGGCAACAAAATAGGAAAAATGCCAAGGGGGTGAATACTTTCGCAAGCCACTGTATAAACACACACACACCCCTGTGAAAACAGTAGACTTGTTGTTAGAAGGTAATCTAGTTGGGTTTTTCTCTGTAATCTAGTTGGGTTGTTCTCTGTAATCTATACTGAACAAAAATATAAACGCAACATGCAACAATTTAAACGATTTTGCTGAGTTACAGTTCATATAAGAAAATCATCAATTTTAATAAATAAATTAGGCCCTAATCTATGGATTTCACATGACTGTGCAGGAGCGCAGCGATGGGTGGGCCTGCGAGGGCATAGACCCACCCACTTGGGAGCCAGGCCCAGCCAATCATAATGAGTTTTTCCCCACAAAAGGGCTTTATTACAGACAGAAATACTCCTCCGTTTCATCAGCTGTCCGGGTAGCTGGTCTCAGACGATCCCGCAGCTGAAGAAGCCGGATGTGGAGGTCATGGTCTGGCGAGGTTACACGTGGTCTGCAGTTGTGAGGCCGGTTGGACATACTGCCAAATTCTCTAAAACGAACATCCAATTCTCTGGCAACAGCTCTGGTGGACATTCCTGCAGTCAGCATGCCAATTGCATGCTCCCTCAAAACTTGAGACATCTGTGGCATTGTGTTGTTTGACAAAACTGCACATTTTAGAGTGGCCTTTTATTGTCCCCAATACAAGGTGCACCTGTGTAATGATCATGCTGTTTAATCAGCTTCTTGATATGCCACACCTGGACTTTTTTATTAACCGAGTCACTGGTGCTTCCTGTTTTATAAGCAAAAACTAAAGCAGGAAGCACCAGTGACTCGGTTAATAAAAAAGTGGTCAGATGACGCAGATGCTAAGCTACAGGACTGTTTTGCCAGCACAGACTGGAACATGTTCCGGGATTCTTCAGACAGCATTGAGGAGTACACCACATCAGTCACTGGCTTCATCAATAAGTGCATCGATGATGTCGTCACCACAGTCACCATACGTACATACCCCAACCAGAAGCCATGGATTACAGGAAACATCCGCACTGAGCTAAAGGGTAGAGCTGCCGCTTTCAAGGAGCGGGACTCTAACCCGGACGCTTATAAGAAATCCCGCTATGCCCTCCGACGAACCATCAAACAGGCAAAGAGTCAATACAGGACTAAGATTGAATCGTACTACACTGGCTCTGACGCTCGTCGGATGTGGCAGGGCTTGAAAACTATTACAGACTACAAAGGGAAGCACAGCCGCGAGCTACCCAGTGACACAAGCCTACCAGACGAGCTAAACCACTTCTATGCTCGCTTCGAGGCAAGCAACACTGAAGCATGCATGAGAGCACCAGCTGTTCCGGATGACTATGTGATCACGCTCTCCGTAGCCGATGTGAGTAAGACTTTTAAGCAGGTCAACATTCACAAGGCCGCAGGGCCAGACGGATTACCAGGACGTGTACTCAGAGCATGTGCTGACCAACTGGCAAGTGTCTTCACTGACATTTTCAACATGTCCCTGACTGAGTCTGTAATACCAACATGTTTCAAGCAGACCACCATAGCCCCGTGCCCAAGGACTCTAAGATAACCTGCCTAAATGACTACCGACCCGTAGCACTGACGTCTGTAGCCATGAAGTGCTTTGAAAGGCTGGTCATGGCTCACATCAACAGCATTATCCCAGAAACCCTAGACCCACTCCAATTTGCATACCGCCCCAACAGATCCACAGATGATGCAATCTCTATTGCACTCCACACTGCCCTTTCCCACCTGGACAAGAGGAACACCTACGTGAGAATGCTATTAATTGACTACAGCTCAGCATTCAACACCATAGTGCCCTCTAAGCTCATCACTAAGCTAAGGATCCTGGGACTAAACACCTCCCTCTGCAACTGGATCCTGGACTTCCTGACGGGCCGCCCCCAGGTGGTAAGGGTAGGTAACAACACACCTGCCACACTGATCCTCAACACGGGGGCCCCTCAGGGGTGCGTGCTCAGTCCCCTCCTGTACTCCCTGTTCACCCATGACTGCATGGCCAGGCACGACTCCAACACCATCATTAAGTTTGCCGACGACACAACAGTGGTAGGCCTGATCACCGACAACGATGAGACAGCCTATAGGGAGGAGGTCAGAGACCTGGCCGTGTGGTGCCAGGACAACAACCTCTCCCTCAACGTGACCAAGACAAAGGAGATGATTGTGGACTACAGGAAAAAAAAGAGGACTGAGCACGCCCCCATCCTCATCGACGGGGCTGTAGTGGAACAGGTTGAGAGCTTCAAGTTCCTTGGTGTCCACATCACCAACGAACTATCATGGTCCAAACACACCAAGACAGTCGTGAAGAGGGCACGACAAAGCCTATTCCCCCTCAGGAGACTGAAAAGATTTGGCATGGGTCCTCAGATCCTCAAAAAATTCTACAGCTGCACCATCGAGAGCATCCTGACTGGTTGCATCACCGCCTGGTATGGCAACTGCTTGGCCTCCGACCGCAAGGCACTACAGAGGGTAGTGCGTACGGCCCAGTACATCACTGGGGCCAAGCTTCCTGCCATCCATGACCTCTATACCAGGCGGTGTCAGAGGAAGGCCCTCAAAATTGTCAAAGACTCCAGCCACCCTAGTCATAGACTGTTCTCTCTGCTACCGCACGGCAAGCGGTACCGGAGTGCCAAGTCTAGGTCCAAAAGACTTCTCAAGAGCTTCTACTCCCAAGCCATAAGATTCCTGAACAGCTAATCATGGCTACCCAGACTATTTGCACTGCCCCCCCACCCCATCCTTTTACACTGCTGCTACTCTGTTAATTATTTATGCATAGTCACTTTAACTCTACCCACATGTACATATTACTTCAACTACCTCAACTAGCCGGTGCCCCCGCACATTGACTCTGCACCGGTACCCCCCTGTATATATAGCCTCCCTACTGTTATTTTATTTTACTTCTGCTCTTTTTTTCTCAACACTTTTTTTTGTTGTTGTTTTATTATTACTTTTTTGTTAAAAAGAAATGCACTGTTGGTTAAGGGCTGTAAGTAAGCATTTCACTGTAATGTCTGCACCTGTTGTATTCGGCGCATGTGGCCAATAAAATTTGATTTGATTTGATTTGATTTGTCCAGTGGATGGATGATCTTGGCAAAGGAGAAATGCTCACTAACAGGGATGTAAACAAATCTGTGCACAAAATTTGAGAGAAATAGGGATCTTTTATTTCAGCTCATGAAACATGGAACCAACACCTTACATGTTGCGTTTATATTTTTGTTCAGTATAGTTGGGTTGTTCTCTGTAATCTAGTTGGGTTGTTCTCTGTAATCTAGTTAGGTTGTAATCTATCATGCTCCTGGCTCTTCCTATGGGCAGATTCACTCTCTTAGGGTGTTTTCACACTTGGTCCCTTCCAGACAATATTTTTAAACTCAGTGCGGTTCGCTTTCATTTTTTGTGCAGTGTGAACACTCCAAAGGAACTCAGACCCCTCAAAAGAGCCCCCGAAGCGAACCGAACTGAGACCATCTCGAGAGGTGGTCTGAGTTCGGTTCGCTTGAATTCCCTGGTCCGGTTCCCTTTTTTAGGACAATGTGAACGCAAAGCTCCCCAGGTTCGCTTGTCATTATTCCCGCACCACACACTAGACTACTGCAACACCGTTTCCCCTGCCATAAACCTTCATATTGGTGCCACAAAAGAGAGAAGATGTGCAGGTTCGCAGTTTGTTTTTGTATATTGATTAGCGATTGTCACAGACGCACAGAAATTCCAAAATGTGTGGAGTTTTTAGTTCAAATTATTTGTTTGCAATATGTGATCTATAGGCTAAGATAGCTTAATTAGCTGTTTATTGATTGTGGGGTTTGAGTAGTGTGAGAAGACAACATATTTGGTGAGAATAACAACATAGGGTACAAAATCTATTCTAGCTCTTAAAGGGACAGTAGCCTACCTTGGGTGTCCAATCTTCAATTACACATTATTTATTCTGCAGTTATTCTACTGCCATTTATTCTGTTACCAATCACATTTACATATTAATAGTATCTTCTGATTACAATTATTATGTCTCATATTTTAACTAAATGCAATCTATTAGCTTCCAAAATGTAAGTAGGTACATCTAGCTCTCCGATAACGCATTCTGATTGAATGGCTTGTCCTGCACTTTGTAAAAACCCAGAGTGCATGTTGGAAAAAGATCTTGGTTCCTTTCTAAACATAGCAATGTGAATGCAAAGAGGACTCGGTCCACAAAATAGTTGACGTGAACTAGCAAAAGAGTTGAGTCAAAGGCAAGGGCAGTGTGAATACAAAGAGAACTGAGTTCTTTTTTCTTTTTTTTTTACCCCAGAGTTCACTTTAAAGAGGACTGAGATTGCTTCTTTTAAACAGGACTATATGTGAAAACACCTTTAGTTAAATTCTAGAAGCATGTGAGCCAAGTGGGCAGAGAGTGACATACAGTAAGCATGGAATAGAGAGAGGCCTTGGATGCTTGTGGCCACTCCTGTGTAGAGTTAATATAGCCAGGACTGTCTTCACGCTCACTAAAGTTCTCTCTGAGTGCGGTGGGGAGCATTGATACGGCAGAATGAAGACTAGTCTGTCCATCTCTCTCTTTCACCCTCTCCATTTCCCTGGGGTTTGTGTTCTGTTTGCCTTGTCAGAGCAGAGTGCACTGGCGATGTAGTGTTGACTCGGCGATATTGACACAAATTTAGAGGGAAAAGAAAATCTATTATAATATCAAATCAAATCAAATTGTATTTGTCACATACACGTGTTTAGCAGATCTTATAGCGAGTGTAGCGAAATGCTTGTGCTTCTAGCTCCGACAGTGCAGTAATATCTAACAATTTCACAACATATACCCAATACACACAAAACTAGTAAGGAATTGGATTTAAGAATATATACATATATGGGAAAGCAATGACAGAGTGGCATGGACTAAGATACAGTAGAATATTATAGAATAGAATGCAGTATATACATATGAGATGAGTAGTGCAAGATATATAAACATTATTAAAGTGACTAGTGTTCCATTTCTTAAAGTGGCCAGTGATTTCAATAGGCAGCAGCAGCCTCTAATGTGCTTGTGATGGCTATTTAACAGTCTGATGGCCTTGAGATAGAAGCTGTTTTTCATTCTCTCGGTCCCAGCTTTGATGCACCTGTACTGACCTCGCCTTCTGGATGATAGCGTGGTGAACAGGCAGTGGCTCGGGTGGTTGATGTCCTTGATTATCTTTTTGGCCTTCCTGTGACATCGGGTGTTGTATGTGTCTTGGAGGGCGGGTAGTTTGCCCCCGGTAATGCGTTAGGCAGACCGCACCACCCTCTGGAGAGCCCTGCGGTTGTGGGCGGTGCAGTTGCCGTACCAGGCGGTGATACAGCCCGACAGGATGCTCTCAATTGTGAGGGTTTTAGGTGCTAAGCCGAATTTCTTTAGCCTGCTGAGGTTGAAGAGGCTCTGTTGCGCCTTCTTCACCACACTGTCTGCGTGGGTGGACCATTTCAATTTGTCGGTGATATGTACGCCAAGGAACTTGAAGCTTTCCACCTTCTCCACTGCGGTCCCGTCGATGTGGATAGGGGGGGTGCACCCTCTGCTGTTTCCTGAAGTCCACGATCATCTCCTTTGTTTTGTTGATGTTGAGTGAGAGGTTATTTAACTGGCACCACACTCCCAGAGCCCTCACCTCCTCCCTGTAGGCGGTCTCGTCATTGTTGGTAATCAAGCCTACTACTGTTGTGTCATCTGCAAACTTGATGATTGAGTTAGAGGCGTGCTTGGCCACGCAGTCATGGGTGAACAGGGAGTACAGAAGGGGGCTGAGCACGCACCCTTATTGCATGGATTAATGCAAACATAAATGTAATATTCTCCAGATGGTTTAAATTGTGTAGTATTTATGAATGTCTGACTGTAATGTCTGGCTGTAAATATGAATGTCTGACAATGTCTGACTATAAATAAGTGTTTTCAGCAAACTACTGTAGCTGCCCATCCCTGATAATTCTGTTTTCACATTCCACCTGTAGATGGCAGTGTAACAGCTTGCATCAGTACATTTACATTTACATTTTAGTCATTTAGCAGACGCTCTTATCCAGAGCGACTTACAGTTAGTGAGTGCATACATTTTTCATACTGGCCCCCCGTGGGAATCGAACCCACAACCCTGGCGTTGCAAACGCCATGCTCTACCAACTGAGCTACATCCCTGCCGGCCATTCCCTCCCCTACCCTGGACGACGCTGGGCCAATTGTGCGCCGCCCCATGGGTCTCCCGGTCACGGCCGGCTACGACAGAGCCTGGATTCGAACCAGGATCTCTAGTGGCACAGCTAGCACTGCCATACAGTGCCTTAGACCACTGCGCCACTCGCAGTAAAGTCTGGATTAGATTCAAGGTTATAAAATGTAATTACAGAATGTATGAGTTGCTTCAGAGAACATTACAGATATAAATTGATTTTTCAGGATCACAGCATGTATTCCTCATTATAACGTGGTTGAGATGAGCAGAGGTCTGAGAATGGGTCTATTTCTCCGGAGCGGCTAAGATGTGCGTAGGTCAAGCATGGCAGGTATTTCTCATCATGCAGAATACCGGAGATGTGAAGATGTCTAGGGATTTAATGTATTTCTCAGCCTGGCTCATGGCTCAGATGTGAGGCCTGATGTTGGTTTGAGTCGTGTTTGAGACCCAGTGGCCACGAGCACAGCCCAGGGACATTCCTATGGGACTTAGAATTGATTTAACTCTCAGCTCAGCTCAGCCACACGTGTGGAGCAGCACAAGATAGTACAGCACAATGCTGGAGCCACACACACAATAATGTTCCTTCTGCCTGACTGCAGCTCGCATCCAGCCAGCCAGGTTGTATCCTATGAGCACGCACATGTGTGTTTTGTGTGTGCGTGAGTGTGACTGTGAGTGTGAGAGAGAGAGTTAGCGGATGATTACACTAAAAGCCCTCGGATCACAGGTGTGAGTAAATCCATCCTTTCACACACCTCCCCATCCCCATCACGGTGCAACCTGACCTGGTAACGCACTCTCCCAGACACAAGCAACTATGTTACTGTACAAAACACCTACCACTGCAGTCTGCAAACAGGGAGGGAGTGACCACAGGAAGAGGAAATGGGGGGAGTGAGGTAGAGAAGTAAAGATGAGATAGATGGGGAGATGGAGAGGGGGGAGAGAAAGGGGGAGAGAGAATAAAGAAAGTGATCAGCTGGTCCACACCACAGAATAGATAACTGCAATACCAACAGATAACATTCATACACTACATGACCAAGTGTAATTCATGAGCATTAATATGGAGTTGGTCCCCCCTTTGCTACTATAACAGCCTCCACTCTTATGGGAAGGCTTTCCACTAGATGTTGGAACATTGCTGCGGGGACTTGCTTCCATTCAGCCACAAGAGCATTAGTGAGGTTGGGCACTGATGTTGGGAGATTAGGCCCGCAGTCAGAATTACAATTTATCCCAAAAGTGTTCGATGGAGATCAGGTCAGGGCTCTGTGCAGGCCAGTCAAGTTCTTCCACACCAATCTCGACAAACCATTTCTGTATGGACCTCGTTTTGTGCACAGGGACATTGTCATGCTGAAACAGGAAAGGGCCTTCCCCAAACTGTTGCCACAAAGTTGGAAGCACAGAATTGTCTAGAATGTCATTGTATGCTGTAGCGTTAAGATTTCCCTTCACTGGAACTAAGGGGCATAGCCCGAACCATGAAAAACAGCCCCAGACCATTATTCCTCCTCCATCAAACTTTACAGTTGGCACTATGCATTGGGAAGGTAGCGTTCTCCAGTCATCTGCCAAACCCAGATTCGTCTGTCGAACTGCCAGATGGTAAAGAGTGATTCATCACTTCAGAGAACGTGTTTACACTGCTCCAGAGTCCAATGGCAAAGAGCTTTACACTACTCCAGCCGACGCTTGGCATTGCCGATGGTGATTTTAGGCTTGTGTGTGGCTGCTCGGCCATGGAAACCCATTTCATGAAGCTCCCGACAAACAGTTTTTGTGCTGACGTTGCTTCCAGAAGCAGTTTGGAACTCGGTAGTGAGTGTTGCAACCGAGGACAGACGATTTTTACGCGCTACGCGCTTCAGCACTCGCGGTCCCGTTCTGTGAGCTTGTGTGGCCTACCACTTCGCGGCTGAGCCGTTGTTGCTCCTAGACGTTTCCACAATAACAGCACTTTCCATGTTTCACAATAACAGCACTTACAGTTGACAGGGGCAGCTCTAGCAGGACAGAAATTTGACGAATTGACTTGTTGGAAAGGTGGCATCCTATGATGGTGCCACATTGAAAGTTACTGAGCTCTTCAGTAAGGCCATTCCACTACCAATGTTTGTCTATGGAAATTGCATGGCTGTGTGCTCGATTTTATACACCTGTCAGCAACGGGTTTGGCTGAAATAGCCGAATCCACATATTTGAAGGGCTGTCCACATACTTTTGGCAATGTAGTGTATTTCCTATTCCAAGTTCAACAGGAGACTTGCCATCTGTGCATCATGGAAGATAAGGAATGAATCCCTTTATAGATGTGCACATCAGGGTTCAGTCACCCATCACTGTCTGACCGAGATACTGTATCTAGCAAAAATAGCCCCTACTCTGTTGGACTAAAGTTTCCACTGATCCACTCATAGCACAGCTCCCACCTGAGCCTTCCACTGTGAGGAAACAGGGCCTAAAATAGCCCCTTCTCTATCTCCCTCACACACACAAATACGCACTTATCTGATGCACACATAGACACACAGTTTGACGTCACAGACGGGCACAGCTGCCTCCCTGGCCAAAGTCTAGACAATGTCTACTCTCTATCTCTGTGCACTCAGGGCATAGAGACTGATATAACTCTGACAATGTCAGACAACAAAGACCCATTGCACCAAATATTTCACACTAGGGTGTGTTACAGTAACTGTGTGAAGCTAAAACTATAATCAACCAGCAACATCTGTCATCTCATAAACAGAAGGCTCTCGCCAAGATTAACATTTCTGAATGAGTATTGATGGTACTATTCAAAAAACAAAGGGTACAGGGTTACTGTTACAAACTGTTTTAGCTACTATAGTTCTAGCAGCAAGTCTAGAACATACCATCCTGCTTTTCAAATCAGAGAAGGGGTGAGACAGGGGTGATGAGCCTTGCATTACAGTACGAGGAAAATCATTCCCCCTCCTTACAATGATGAATTCATCATCGAAATCAGGAAGAGGTATGGATTATGAATTACTCTTCTCTGTCGGTCTCCATCACCCCCCCAATATTTTTATTGTTATTGTTATTGTTATTTGTCACATGCTTTGTAAACAACAGGTGACATGCTTACTTACTAGTCCTTTTACAACAATGCAGAGTTAAAAATGAAATAGTGACACAAGGAATAAATCCACAGTGAATAATGAATAACAATAACAATAACGAGTAAAAATAACATGGCAATATACAGGGAGTACCAGCACCAGTACTAATTCTAAATTACAGTGCATTCGGAAAGTATTCAGACCCCTTGACTTTTTCCACATTGTTTTACGTTACAGCCTTATTCTAAAATTGATTAAATAAAACATCTTCCTCATCAACTACACACAATACCCCATAATGACAAAAACAGATTTTTAGAAATTTTAGCAAATGTATTAAAAATAAAAAACAGAAATACCTTATTTATATGAGTATTCAGACCCTTTGCTATGAGACTCGAAATTGAGCTCAGGTGCATCCTGTTTCCATTGATCATCCTTGATGTTTCTACAACTTGATTGGAGTCCACCTGTGGTAAATGCAATTGATTGGACATGATTTGGAAAGGCACACACCTGTCTATATAAGGTCCCACAGTTGACAGTGCATGTCAGAGCAAAAACCAAGCCATGAGGTCGAAGGAATTGTCCGTAGACCTCTGAGATAAGATTGTGTCGAGGCACAGATCTGGGGAAGGGTACCCAAAAAAGTCTGCAGCATTGAAGGTCCCCAAGAACACAGTGGCCTCTCCTCAGTAAAAGGTACATGACAGCCCACTTGGAGTTTGCCAAAAGGCACCTAAAGGACTCTCAGATCATGAGAAACAAGATTCTCTGGTCTGATGAAACCAAGAATGAACTCTTTGGCCTGATTGCCAAACATCACGTCTGGAGGAAACCTGGCAATATCCCTACGGTGAAGCATGGTGGTGGCAGCATCATGCTGTGGGGATGTTTTTCAGCGGCAGGGACTGGGAGACTAGTCAGGATCGAGGGAAAGATGAACGGAGCAAAGTACAGAGAGATCCTTGATGAAACTTGCTCCAGAGCACTTAGGACCTCAGACTGGGGCGAAGGTTCACCTTCTAACAGGACAATGACCCTAAGCACACAGCCAAGACAACGCAGGTGTGGCTTCGGTACAAGTCTCTGAATATCCTTGAGTGGCCCAGCCAGAGCCCGGACTTGAACCCGATCGAACATCTCTGGAGAGACCTGAAAATAGTTGTGCAGCAACGCTCCCCATCCAACCTGACATAACTTGAGAGGATATGCAGAGAAGAATGGGAGAAACTCCCCAAATACAGGTGTGCCAAGCTTGTAGCGTCATACCCAAGAGGACTCAAGGCTGTAATCGCTGCCAAAGGTGCTTCAAAAAAGTACTGAGTAAAGGGTCTGAATGCTTATTTAAATGTGATAACGGTTGTTATTTGTAAACCTGTTTTTGCTTTGTCATTATGGGGTATTGTGTGTATATTGATGACGGAAAAAAATGATTTCATCCATTTTAGAATAAGGCTGTAACCTAACAAAATGTGGAAAAAGTCAAGGGGTCTGAATACTTTTTGAATGCACTGTATATATCAAATATAACATACTGAACTTTTACCCAGTAACTAGGTATTTCTCTTAAAGGGGCAAACAGCAGTTTTAATCCAATGTTTGTAAACAAAGCAAATGTAAACAAACATGGTTAAAACTATAATTGTGATATCATGGATGGTTAGTCCTTGCATCCATCGCTCTGTCCATGAATTTGAAAGTGTTTACATTTCTCCAGACCCATCCCTCAGCTTTTTACCGAACCAGGCACGGGGAGACCTCTTTGTTATTGTTTCTACTGATGAATGCTGCTTTAAATAAGGCTGTTTTTATGTAATTTGTGTGCACAGCATACCTGTGTGTGTGTGTGTGTGTGTGTGTGTGTGGATGTGGATGTTTAACTATTCAAGAATAGTAAACAAACAAAAATTTGACCAACTGGGGACATTTCGTTAGTCAAGGTCAAATGCTATTTTTAGGCGGTTTAGGGTTAAGGTTAGAATTAGTGTTAGGGTTATAATTACATTAAGGGTTAGGAGCTAGGGTTAGTTTTAGGGTTAGGATTAGGAGATAGGGGTTAGGGAAAATAGGATTTTGAATGGGACTGAATTGTGTGTCCCAACAAGGTTAGCTGTACAAGACTGTGTGTGTGTGTGTGTGTGTGTGTGTGTGTGTGTGTGTGTGTGTGTGTGTGTGTGTGTGTGCCACACTCACGTTGGTTTGGAGGCCTCGGCCTGGTCAGTCTGGAGCTTATGCCCCCCTTCCACCTCCATGGTGCAGTAGACGACTCGATTGGGTGCCAGCGACTTTAACCCCTGAACCTCCACAATCACCACCTGACAGAGAGAATACTGCCAGTCAAACGTCTATACATGTTACATATTTCCAACACGCATCTGCTGCTAGAAACTAGTTTCAGACACAAAAAAAATGGCATTCATCAGTTTGGCTAGAGCACTGTTACAGACACTGATACTACTATAAAGAAACATCTGACTTGTTGTTTTTACAAACATGGGCCCTCCAGATCAGCTCAGCCTCTCTGATCTACAGCCATGTCCCCTGAGAGCAGCAGATTAGGGAGTGTAAAACATTACGACTGTATTGAATGGCTGCTGCTATAAACATGTCTGAGGTATACGAGAGGGGAGGGACCAAGTCCCATAGGACAATAATCATCAGAGCCTATCTATCTCCCTCTTTCCCTGTCTCTCTCTCGCTCTTTCTCTGTGTAATCCACCTCTGTCATTCAGTCTACATCTCTCTCTTACTTTCCCTCTCAGTGTCTCTGTCTGTCTCTAAAGTAAGAGTCACATTATCTTATCTTATCAAAAAGGGATGGCATTTTGGAGGCAGTGTTTGAATGTTATTTTCCATGTAGCCTGACAGATGAAATAGTTAGGGCTACTTCAATAGCACACTTCTGCATGTGACCACTGGAGGCAGTGTCTCTGGCAAGCTGTGTTTGAGCTGCAGTGTTAACCAACCATACCTCCAGAGTGAAGGAGAGCACCACATCAGACTTGGACAGTGTGTTCTCGTCCTCCTGGCCCATGTCTATGATGGAGCTGTTGTGTCCTCGTTTGAGCTTCTGCAGTTTGAACTCTCCTCCCTTGGACACCGGCATGCTCTCCAGGTTAGCCATAAGCAGGTTCACTGACGATCTCAGCTCCTCTATGAACATGGCCTCCATCTCTTTGGAAACAAACTTGGGAAACCTGCCGCCCTGTTGGACACAGAAACATACACACACAGGCATACACACAGGCACGCACGCACGTACACACACACATAAATCACACACATACACACAGGCACTCACGCACACATAAGTCACACACACACACAGATAAGTCACACACACAAGTCCATAGTGAAGTCTACAACCATACAGGGTATTATTAAACAGGATCTTATTTATGCGTACTCCTGCCCTGAGTCTACCTCTGCTCTTACATTATTGAGGCTGTTTTGCTGATGTAAAGATGTGCCTTATGCTCGAGGGCCTAGGGTTCAGAACACACACATACTGTAGTACCACTAGTACTTAGTGTATAGACCTTAGAGCTGCCATCTTCTACTGTATCTGCTACAGCTCTGGTGAGGTGATTTAAGAGGGGTGGGTTGGTGTCTAATTCTCTACTTTACTTTGAGGTGGTTGTGTCTTACCCTGGCGATCTGATCAGCCATCTGCAGTCGTCCGTCCAGCTCTCTCCTGATCTGAGCGGCCTGCTCGTCTGGGTTATCAAGCTGGAAACAAACACAACAACAAGAGACGTTATCATGACATAAACCTGACATTCAGCATTTATTATCACCTTAGAGGTGGCATAACGCAGGGCCTTACACACAACCTCCATTACAAGCCTTGATGATGACATAGTATTACCTTTAGTTCTTATATCCTAATAATCATCCGTGGAAATTATTTTCAAAGGATAATTGTCTGTAGTAATGTATGAATGTATCAAGGTGTAATGGCTGATATAGGATGTACGGATATAGGATATTCATTTGATCACCCTGTTGTTGCAGGAAATGTCCTGCACAGCAGGAAATGCAAACTTGTAGTACATTTTAGGTTTAAGAAAGGCTTCTAAAGTTTTTAATTTCCACTTACATATTTCAGACTTGATTTGCCCTAACAAAAAATCTATCAACCCCTACAAAAATGTCCATTAATTATAATCCACACAATAATTAACATTTCCTGTTGCTGCAGGATTATGTTCCTGCTGTGAGAAACTGGTAAAATTAAGATCCTACACATGTACACCCCACTTGTATGATGAGCTGTAGGCTAATCAATATAATTTCCATTTGAATCCCATCACTTCCCCTCCCCTGGAAAAGGTGATCGATATTCAACCACTGTCAAATGATTGTGTTCGTCGAGAATTAGACCTTGGAAGTCAATTCTCTGTTTAATGATGCTTGTTTACAGCCCTGGTTCAGATCTATTACTTTGTCACTTGACTATACTATAAATCAAAGTTGTCTTCATAAGATGTATGTGCAGTATAGATTATTTCTCTAGAATGCAGAGCAGAGGTGGGTCTGGTGAGAAAAATGGATAGTCATTGGTGGTTAGGGAGCCTGCAGTACAATAGCAGACACAAACACATCTGTCACAGCCACTCTTTCAGCCCCTGAGGATGGAGGAGCAAATTACTACAGAGATGGTTTCTAGCAGTATGTTTACTGGCAGGAACACACATACGGAGGTACACAGACATACAGTATACCACACACATATCCACATACACAGACCACACGTGCATGACCATAAACATACACCCACAGATAAGCAACAAGATCTCTAGGGTCTATGCTAATCGAATCCCTCAGTCTGTTCTGAGGCATCGTTAGGGCTCTTAAAGTAGGATAGGTAGGACACACACACACACACACACACAATGAACAGCACTACATCAGAGTCACTGTCTATGTGTCTCCTGACCAGACCAGCCTAGTCCTGCGGCCATGAAATAGTACAGTAAGAAAAAAGCACAGGCATGTAACTCTGGCAGAGAGTTTTATGCCCTGTGCCAAACAAGTCCAGTAGAGTCTCTCTGCCCACGCTACATACCCCCTCTCCACCCTCTGCCAGGGCACTGAGGCATTCTTCACAACAACAACAAGAGAGAGGGAAGGGAAACAAGGAAGAGGGAAGATGAAAAGATGGCTAGAAATGCTGGCAGAACACGCAGATTCACCTACTGAGAGTCTTTAGTGCATTAAATCAGAGCAGTAATGAGAGAGAGATATCCCTGTCATAATATAATCAGATCTGATGTAAGCAAGGCAAACCATAATTAGATTAATTAAATCTGCCTAATCTCCACTGGCCAGAGCTGTGCACCTGATTGCCACACCATATGCATCTGACTGTGTCTGTTTATCAATGTGTGTCTGAGAGAATTGTGTTATTATGATTGTGTCCAAATCAAATCAAATTGTATTTGTCACATGCGCCGAATACAACAGGTGTAGACCTTACAGTGAAATGCTTACTTACAAGACCTTAACCAACAATGCAGTTTTAAGAAAGAATAACAAAAAAATCACAAAAACATACATTGATAAAATAATAAGATATAAAAGTAACAAATAATTAAAGAGCAGCAGTAAAAATAACAATAGCGAGGCTATATACAGGGGGTAGCGGTACCGAGTCAATGTGCGGGGGCAGCGGTTAGTCAAGGTAATTGAGGTAATATGTACATGTAGGTAGAGTTATTAAAGTGACTATGCATAGAAAATAAATAGAGAGTAGCAGAAGCATAAAAGAGGGGGGGGGGGGGGGGGTGGGGGGGGGGGGGGGGCAATGCAAATAGTCTGGGTAGCCATTTGATTAGATGTTCAGGAGTCTTATGGCTTTGGGGTAGAAGCTGTTTAGAAGCCTATTGGACCTATACTTGGCGCTCCGGTACCGCTTTCTATGACTAGGGTGGCTGGAGTCTTTGACAATTTTTAGGGCCTTCCTCTGACACCGCCTGGTATAGAGGTCCTGGATGGCAGGAAGCTTGGCCCCAGTGACATACTGGGCCGTACGCACTACCCTCTGTAGTGCCTTGCGGTCAGAGGCCGAGCAGTTGCCATGCCAGGCAGTGATGCAACCAGTCAGGATGCTCTCGATGGTGCAGCTGTAGAACCTTTTGAGGATCTGAGGACACGTGCCAAATCTTTTCAGTCTCCTTAGGGGGAATAGGTTTTGTCGTGCCCTCTTCACGACTGTCTTGGTGTGCTTGGACCATGTTAGTTTGTTGGAGATGTGGACACCAAGGAACTTGAAGCTCTCAACCTGCTCCACTACAGCCCCGTCGATGAGGATGGGGGCGTGCTCGGTCCTCTTCTTTTTCCTGTAGTCCACAATCATCTCCTTTGTCTTGATCACGTTGAGGGAGAGGTTGTTGTCCTGGCACCACATGGCCAGGTCTCTGACCTCCTCCCTATAGGCTGTCTCGTCGTTGTCGGTGATCAGGCCTACCAATGTTCTGTCATCGGCAAACTTAATGATGGTGTTGGAGTCGTGCCTGGCCATGCAGTCATGAGTGAACAGGGAGTACAGGAGGGGACTGAGCACGCACCCCTGAGGGGCCCCCGTGTTGAGGATCAGCGTGGCGGATGTGTTGTTACCTACCCATATCACCTGGGGGCGGCCCGTCAGGAAGTCCAGGATCCAGTTGCAGAGGGAGGTGTTGAGTGATGAGCTTTGAGGGCACTATGGTGTTGAACGCTGAGCTGTAGTCAATGAATAGCATTCTCACATAGGTGTTCCTTTTGTCCAGGTGTGAAAGGGCAGTGTCGAGCGCAATAGAGATTGCATCATTTGTGGATCTGTTGGGGCGGTATGCAAATTGTAGTGGGTCTAGGGTTTCTGGGATAATGCTGTTGATGTGAGCCATGACCAGCCTTTCAAAGCACTTCATGACTACAGATGTGAGTGCTATGGGTTGGTAGTCATTTAGGCAGGTTACCTTAGTGTTCTTGGGCACAGGGACTATGGTGGTCTGCTTGAAACATGTTGGTATTACAGACTCAGACAGGGAGAGGTTGAAAATGTCAGTGAATACACTTGCCAGTTGGTCAGCACATGCTCAGAGTACATGTCCTGGTAATCCGTCTGGCCCTGCGGCCTTGTGAATTTTGACCTGTTTAAAGGTCTTACTCACATCGGCTACGGACAGCGTGATCACACAGTCGTCCGGAACAGCTGATGCTCTCATGCATGTTTCAGTGTTACTTGCCTCGAAGCGAGCATAGAAGTAATTTAGCCCGTCTTGTAGGCTTGTGTCACTGAGCAGCTCGCGGCTGTGCTTCCCTTTGTAGTCTGTAATAGTTTGCAAGCCCTGCCACATCCGACGAGCTTCGGAGATGGTGTAGTACGATTCGATCTTAGTCCTGTATTGACGCTTTGCCTGTTTGATGGTTCGTCGGAGGGCATAACGGGATTTCTTATAAGCTTCCGGGTTAGAGTCCCGCTCCTTGAAAGCGGCAGCTCTACCCTTTAGCTCAGTGCGGATGTTGCCTGTTATCCATGGCTTCTGGTTGGGGTATGTACGTACAGTCACTGTGGGGACGACGTCATCGATGCACTTATTGATGAAGCCAGTGACTGATGTGGTGTACTCCTCAATGCCATCGGAAGAATCCCGGAACATATTCCAGTCCATGCTAGCAAAACAGTCCTGTAGCTTTGCATCTGCTTCATCTGAGCACTTTTTTATTGACCGAGTCACTGGTGCTTCCTGTTTTAGTTTTTGCTTGTAAGCAGGAATCAGAAGGATAGAATTATGGTCAGATTTGCCAAATGGAGGGCGAGGGAGAGCTTTGTACGCGTCTCTGTGTGTGGAGTGAAGGTGGTCTAGATTTTGTCCCTCTGGTTTTACATTTAACATGCCGGTAGAAATGAGGTAAAGCAGATTTACGTTTCCCTGCATGTGTGTGTGTCTAGATTAAACAGACGCTGGAACCATGCAGCCTTTCCATGACTACTGTCAGCATGCACTCCCAGGCCCATCCGTGTCAACAGTCTCCCTGTCTAGAATATAACTCTTCAACATAACTTCTCCTTCCCTCCCTCTGTAGGCCTCCAGGGGACAGGGAACCCAGAGCATAGTTTAATGACTGTTTGGTCAACACACAGATGTCAGGATAAAGATGAGGAGATTTTCCTCCATGCATTGTGTGTGTGTGTGTGTGTGGGGGGGGGGGGGGTTGTTTGATATTGGTAAATTATAAGGTGATGATCTCGCTCTTCATTCACCCCCTCCTCTCTCTCTCCCTCTCTTCATTCATCCCTCTATTCATTTCTGTCTCGGATTCTCAGAAAATGTCATTTTCTCTCTCTCTCTCTCGCTCTGTCCACGCTACATACCCCCTCTCCACCCTCTGCCAGGGCACGCAGGCATTCTTCACAACAACAACAAGAGAGAGGGAAGGGAAACAAGGAAGAGGGTAGATGAAAAGAGGACTAGAAATGCTGGCAGAACACATTTCAGTCTTTACTGAAATGGTTTGTCGAGATCGGTGTGGAAGAACTTGACTGGCCTGCACAGGGCCCTGACCTCAACCCCATCGAACACCTTTGGGATTAATTGGAAGGCCGACTGCAAGCCAGACCTAATTGCCCAACATCAGTGCCCGATCTCACTAATGCTCTTGTGGCTGAATGGAAGCAAGTCCCTGCAGCAATGTTCCAACATCTAGTGGAAATCCTTTCCAGAAGAGGGGAGGCTGTTATAGCAGCAAAGGGTGGACCAACTCCATATTAATGCCCATGAATTTGCAATGAGATGTTCGACGAGCAGGTGTCCACATACCTTTGGTAATGTAGTGTATGAATGTTATCTGAGAGTTGACCACTTCCCCCAGCGAGTTACACAGTTTGCAAGAAAGGCATTTCCCTGTACTTGTGCATTAAAACTTCAAACTTAAACAGAGCCTACCTGTTGGGATTGCAGTTATCTATTCTGTGGTGTGGACCAGCTGATCACTTTCTTTCTTCTCTCTCCCCCTTTCTCTCCCCCCTCTCCATCTCCCCATCTATCTCATATTTACTTCTCTACCTCACTCCCCCCTCTTCCTCTTCCTGTGGTCACTCCCTTCCTGTTTGCAGACTGCAGTGGTAGATGTTTTGTACAGTAACGCATTAGCTTGTGTCTGAGAGAGTGCGTTACCAGGTCAGGTCGCTCCGTGATGGGGGTGGGGAGGTGTGTGAAAGGATGGACTCACTCACACCTGTGATCCGAGGGCTTTTAGTGTAATTCTCTCTCTCTCTCTCTCTCTCTCTCTCTCTCTCTCTCTCTCTCTCTCTCTCTCTCCCTACACCCACACACTTGGTATTGGCAGCCCTACCCCAGTGTATATGGGGCCTCGCTTCGAGGCAAGCAACACTGAAGCATGCATGAGAGCACCAGCTGTTCCGGATGACTATGTGATCACGCTCTCCGTAGCCGATGTGAGTAAGACTTTTAAGCAGGTCAACATTCACAAGGCCGCAGGGCCAGATGGATTACCAGGACGTGTACTCCGAGCATGTGCTGACCAACTGGCAAGTGTCTTCACTGACATTTTCAACATGTCCCTGACTGAGTCTGTAATACCAACATGTTTCAAGCAGACCACCATAGTCCCCGTGCCCAAGGACTCTAAGATAACCTGCCTAAATGACTACTGACCCGTAGCACTGACGTCTGTAGCCATGAAGTGCTTTGAAAGGCTGGTCATGGCTCACATCAACAGCATTATCCCAGAAACCCTAGACCCACTCCAATTTGCATACCACCCCAACAGATCCACAGATGATGCAATCTCTATTGCACTCCACACTGCCCTTTCCCACCTGGACAAGATATAGGGAGGAGGTCAGAGACCTGGCCGTGTGGTGCCAGGACAACAACCTCTCCCTCAACGTGACCAAGACAAAGGAGATGATTGTGGACTACAGGAAAAAAAAGAGGACTGAGCACGCCCCCATTCTCATCGACAGGGCTGTAGTGGAACAGGTTGAGAGCTTCAAGTTCCTTGGTGTCCACATCACCAACGAACTATCATGGTCCAAACACACCAAGACAGGAGATTCCCCCTCAGGAGACTGAAAAGATTTGGCATGGGTCCTCAGATCCTCAAGAAATTCTACAGCTGCACCATCGAGAGCATCCTGACTGGTTGCATCACCGCCTGGTATGGCAACTGCTTGGCCTCCGACCGCAAGGCACTACAGAGGGTAGTGCGTACGGCCCAGTACATCACTGGGGCCAAGCTTCCTGCCATCCAGGACCTCTATACCAGGCGGTGTCAGAGGAAGGCCCTCAAAATTGTCAAAGACTCCAGCCACCCTAGTCATAGACTGTTCTCTCTGCTACCGCACGGCAAGCGGTACCGGAGTGCCAAGTCTAGGTCCAAAAGACTTCTCAACAGCTTCTACCCCCAAGCCATAAGACTCCTGAACAGCTAATCATGGCTACCCGGACTATTTGCACTGCCCCCCCACCCCATCCTTTTTACGCTGCTGCTACTCTGTTAATTATTTATGCATAGTCACTTTAACTCTACCCACATGTACATATTACCTGAACTACCTCAACTAGCCGGTGCCCCCGCACATTGACTCTGCAACGGTACCCCCCCTGTCCTCTGTAGCCCCCTGTCCTCTGTAGCTCAACTGGTAGAGCACGGCGCTTGTAACGCCAAGGTAGTGGGTTCGATCCCCGGGACCACCCATACACAAAAATGTATGCACACATGACTGTAAGTCGCTTTGGATAAAAGCGTCTGCTAAATGGCATATTTTTTTAATTTTTTTTTATATAGCCTCCCTACTGTCACTTTATTTTACTTCTGCTCTTTTTTCTCTCAACACTTTTTTTGTTGTTGTTTTATTTTTACTTTTTTTGTTAAAAATAAATGCACTGTTGGTTAAGGGCTGTAAGTAAGCATTTCACTGTAATGTCTGCACCTGTTGTATTCGGCGCATGTGACCAATACAATTTGATTTGATTTGATTTGATTTGATATGTGGGGTTATAGCAGGGCCACTGTGTACTCCCATCGCAGCCCTACCTAAAACAGAGCTCAGCCCCTGATGCAAAGAGCCGACTCTACTTAGAAGTCCCTTCTACCTCAAACGTTTCCTCAGACAGAGGAGCAAGTCATCTCTTTTGACACACACTGCCTGTCTCTTAATGGTACTGAATATCGTGTTCCCTGCCCGCTTAATTGAGTAGACCCAACATCCCACTGGGTTAGGCTCTGATGTCTGTCTGTCAGTCAGTCAGTAAGTCTGTCTGTCTGTGATCTGAAGTATCCATCTTAGCATCATGTTGTTGTAACTGTAGTAGCCGTATTATTATACGAGTGGCAATCGATAGTGTATTCTGTCCACTGGTAGAGTAGCATGATGCACCATCTATCTTTTTCATTCACTCACTAGAGCGTGGAGCCTCTGAGTCTGAAGGCCTGCTCACTCCATCATTAGGCACTCCAGGCGGCAGATAACTCATCCTTAAGTGAAAACATCCATGGGTTTGAACAGCTATAGTCTAACCACAGGCAGAGGGAGGCAGAACGGTGAGAATTGTGGATAAGGGTTATGTAGAGTTTCCCTCTCACACTTGTCCACATTCAGGTTGATTGTGTTTAGATCCCAGTTCAGGACCGCTGGCTTGATTGAGTTTAGAGTCAAGTATGGTACTGTCTGTTACCGTTGTCATGGCTACAGTCCTCCTAATCTGCTTGTTCTCTTCTGTTTTCCACTTTTCAAAGAAAAACACAGACACGCGCGCACACAGCTCTGCCAGCGTAAATATTTCAGAGTGCATGAGTGTCTGTTCAATCGTTAATTCTATGTACAGAGAACTTGGGGTACACTGACACTATGATACTACCCTGTTTTCCTGGGTGAGGATACAGAGAATTCAGGTTCTTGTAAATCAACTCTGTATGGAGGAGTTGGAATTTAGCAATCATTATAAGAGTCTTGTAGCAGCAGTTTTGATGTGTGATGTGGGGGGGGGGGGGGGGGGCTAATGGAGGTAATGGACTAAAGGATGGGTTTGCAGTGGGCAAGGAATCATAGATTATACAAATCCCTATATACCTTTACCCATTCCAAAGAGTCTCCTCTGCTCTCCTCTCCTTCCCTTCCATCTCAAGACTACCCTCCCCTCCTCAGTGTTTAAATTGTTAAAAAAATAATTTTATCCTCCCGATTGATAGATTAACAGACAAACTTTGATATGTGATTAAGGGAAAACCAATCCGGTCTGTCTGGTTTAATATAGGCAGGGTGACAACAGCTGACAGGGGAGGGAGAGAAAGAGAGATGGCCATGTTTACTGTCGCCATGGGAACCATGAATGAGCAAAGAAAGGGCATGGTGTTTGTGTCTGACTGACAGCAGAAAGGTTTCACAAACAAAGACAAACACACACACACAAACACTGTGAGCATAGCAACATACAGTACCACACAGTCTAGACCAAAACAAAGTCCAGCATTGAGATCTACTTCAAAGCTTTCAGACAGATCTCTGTTTGTTGTACGATAGCAGCAAGGTCTTTGATGAAAATGGAGGACATATTACTTCCCCATCTCTCCCATTTCTGTAATCACCGCAAATGTATGTATAGAATTGGATTTCAAATTGTTGTGTTGATGGCCTTGTTTATAATTCTAAAATATAGGTGTCCTTTCTTTGGGTTTGATCTCTCTCATACATATTCAATGAGGTGTCCAGCAAGTGACTTGAGTTAGTTATACATCTAACAGAAACATCTAAAGACTCACTCTGATGATGGCTGTTGTTTTTCTGTACCACCTCAAGTGGAAAATAACTGATAAAAAGGAACTTCTGCTAGACTTCTCAAATTGTCTGTGTGCTGGGGTAGGCAAAATGTTTTTGTCAAACAAACAACTGTTTGCGTTGATGTTTTTATATTGTTTTATAGTTAACCGATTCCACAGGCTTTATGTACAGTGTTTATATGGGGCATATGTATCCTTGAAGTTAGAGAGGCAGACCAGTGGCCAGAAGGTTACCAGACAACTGGCAACCGGAAGGTGTGTGTTTGTGTTGTGTGAGTGTGTTGTGTGAGTAGAGCTGAAGGCAAATTATCCACCTCACCAGAGCTGGATTAATAAAGATACCATTCTTACCAATTACAGGCTTTCATTAAAACAGTGCCAGGCGGTCGGCACAACCACATCCATAACACCAAACCCCATCTGATAAAAAGGAACAACACCCACGCTGTTCCACCCACACCCAGAGCACACACCCGCCACACAGGGCGGAAAATCAATTTATGCATTTTTTCAATTTATTCCTTAACTGAAGTCATCTTTACAGGCTAAAACACATTAATCAGAAGACTTTGAGTCTCGGGCTACTGTCATAGGTTACACACAGCGGTGAGACGGCCTCTCATTTTAATTTAGTCAGTTACTGAGGTTGTTTCTTCACAGAAAGGTTTACATAGTTATGAATTGCACTACTGGCCTTCGGTTTGCAGAGGGAGAGGTTCACACACACACACACACACACACACACACACACACACACAATGTGATGGGAGGGAACCATCTGTCTCTCAATCTCCTTCAAAAGCATTCAACACACAACCCTAAGGTACATGATGACAGGTACCCGAGTAGGGACACGGATGACAGCTGTTCTTGTCCTTCAACCACTTAATCTGACGCCCACAGCAGCAGCTGGCACAGAATGGCCTCATTTGACATGTCATGACAGTGTCAAATCAATTCAAAATGTATTTGTCACGTGCCGAATACAACAGGTGTAGACCTTACAGTGAAATGCTTACTCATGAGCCCTTAACCAACAATGCAGAGTAAAAAAACAATAGTATGAAACATTTGCTAAATAAGCTAAAGGAAAAATTGTAACAGGATAAAAACAACAATAACGAGGCTACATACAAGGAGTACCGGTACCAAGTCAATGTTTAGGGGTACGGGGTAGTCGAGGTAATATTTACATGTAGGTAGGGGTAAAGTGAGAGTAAACAGAGAGTAGCAGGAGCGTGTGTGTAGGAATGTGAATGTATATATGTATGCATGTATGCGTGTGTGTGTGTGGCGTTAATATGCATGCATGGTTGTGTGTGTGTGTGTGTGGCGCCAATATGAATATGTCTGTCTGTGTGTGTTGGGGGGGGGGGGGGGGGGTTACCGGAAATCCCCCAAAGTCCCCACAATGATAGTAAAACAAGGGAAATTCTCCCTCGTGGGG
This sequence comes from Coregonus lavaretus, assembly GCF_964263955.1. Classification (NCBI taxonomy): domain Eukaryota; kingdom Metazoa; phylum Chordata; class Actinopteri; order Salmoniformes; family Salmonidae; genus Coregonus; species Coregonus lavaretus. Next base: position 23,357,903 of record NC_139999.1, on the reverse strand, counting down.
ACATTTCCCAGATCCCCATGAGGACAAAGGCTATTTTAGGCTTAGGGGTTAGGTTTATGGTTAGAATTAGGGTTAGGGAAAGCAGGATTTTGAATGGAAATACATTTTAGGTCCCCACAAGGATAGTAAAAAATACTGTATACATGTATGTGTGTCAGGGCTTCCGGAAAACGTGAAGATTTTAATTTACCGGCCATTTGAGAAATTTACCGGACCCATATGCATTGGGTGCATAATCCATTAGGGCATCCACCCACGGTGCTCAGAATGACAGAAATCGCATTTAGATTATGGTAATGCTTAACAGAACATGCAACTCATGTAATGAAGCAGCCAATAAAACTTCATTTTCAAACATTTGCCAAAGTCCAATTAGCGGGAAAACGTCATTCTAAACAGCGCACCTGGGAAAACACCATTCTAAACAGCGGACCTATTAGCGGTTCCATATATGACAGAGATAAAAAATCTCTGTTAGAAAAATGTAGAAAGAGGGGAAATCTAAAGATGCAACAGCTAGGATGGGTTGCTAATATGACTAGGATTGTGCCTTTGGCTTCTGGACAACGAAATAAAGTTGATATGAAAAACAATAGAACAGGAGAGAAATGGCATAGTGGTGGGTCCAAATTATATAATTACTCCTGTCTATACAGAAATAAATAAAATCATTCAAAATACTTAACCAGAAAGCATGACTTAGCCACAGAGAAATCAAGGATAATTTGCTTCTTTATAAAAATAGCTGTGGATTGTTTCAAATCACAAGCTCGTAGGCCTATGCCTATTTCGGAAGCCGTCAATTTGGGCAGCGCACGTGGCAATAGGCCTAGCTGATAATTGAGTTGCGGCTGTCAGTTAAAATAATCTAAAACATGTGTGAAGATAATGTCACCAGTAGTAAATGTACCGTTAATCCTCGTAATTTGGTTACATACATTTCTGTTAATGCATGTATTAATTAAAGTAATTTACCATTCTCATTCTCAGAGTGGAAACGTTGTTTCCAGAGTTCACAACCTGCTACACTTGTGAGAAACAAGTTTTGGTTTATTACATAACCATCATTTCCGAGTTCTTTTTTTTTTATTGTCTTTTGTTTGGAGTGCTCCATGTGAACAATGAGCATATGTCTGTTTTCTCTTTCCTGATAATGTTGAGGGAGCACGCGCGCCTGAGCATGCATAGAAGTACATGGCCTGCTGCGCGGAAAAGGAAAGTGTATAAACAATTTGGCAGTACGCCCAGAACATTGCTTTGAGGACCGAAAGGGGTATCTCAGTTTCAAGGTCTCAGCTTGGAGAGAAGAAGCCTCGTGAGGTATTGGTCGGTCACCTGCATGAACCAAACGCTAACGATGAATTAATGATGAATAATGTAAATCATGCAAATATAACTTGTCTGTGTAAGTATATAAGAGAACTAACGGGACTGCCCCGGCAGAGCTCCCGACCGACGTGTACTATGGAGCATTACGTTTGTTAGAACCTCTCCAGATTGCTGATAATAAAGAATTATTCATTTAATATTGACCAGGTGTCCCTGTTTGTAATTTCCACAACAGCCTCATAATATGAAATAAAACATTCAGATTTCAAACAATTAAGTATGTTTTCAAAATGTATACTGCCTCCAGCTCACATTGTAAAGTGGTGTGTGACACGTTGATATCCTGTTGCCTACACTTGAATGGTGAATGGGAGTCATGCTTCAATGACCAGTTGAGAAATAAAAATAGCTATTTTTAATCGTGCACCAAAACTGTTTTTAACACGTGATTGCATTTAGAATAGCTGTGCAATGAATGGGCTTATAAAAGCACACGTTTTACTCCAGCAGCAACCAGCTGAGGAGCTGCAGGTGAAATCTGTGTGCGTGTTATATTTGTGTTGGATAAAAAACATTCATGATTACTAATGAAAATACACACAGGCCAATTTAATTCCACTAAATTATGAAAATTAACCTATAGACCGATAAGCATGACGGTCAAATGTATTTACATCAACTGGTATTCCCATCAATGAATAAAAAGCATAATTTTTTTTGCAGGTCATTTTGGCCGGCAACAGTTTTTCGTTTTTTTTATTGGCCAAAAGCCGGCTTTTGCAGTCTAACGGAAACCCTGGTGTGTGTGTGCGTATGTGTATGTGCCAGAGATTGAATGTGTAGTGGGTGTTGATATTGACAGTAATTGTGTCTTCAAACTGTGGCAGAGGAAAACAAAATCCTATTCTTGAAAACAGGGCAAAGAAAACAGTAGGAGGTAATAGGTAGGCAATTCCGTTCGTAACAAAATGGCACAATGTCGGACCTAATTCCATGTAACACACAGCAGGTCTGTGCAGATTTATCCGTTAGCACATCCTACAGCTAATTCATTTTCACTATTTACATGGAGATGGAAAATGTACAGGCCTGACAATTCTCATTCTGATTCTGTACAAAGAGAGCTGTCTCCTGTGTCTCTGCCAAAGGATGAGTCACTAGCAGTGTTAAAGTTCATGGGCTGGCCATGCCTTTTCACTGGAACCTGGGGCGTGGACAGGGCACATTACTGAATTAAGCAATGGCAGAAAAGTCATTTCAATCTTGGCCTGGACTACAATGATACACAGGTCTTAATAATAAAATGGCTAGGCCTACACACTACACACATACTGTGTGGCCAGCTTCATGTGTGTGTGGTACCTGAATGGTTAATCCTGGACAGACAAAAGGCTGGATGATGACTTGAGACATGCTGAAGGGCTCACTACACCTTCTTCCAGCTGTGCTTTCCTGTGACAGGTGACAATTCATCTAATAACCCTAAAAGGTTTTCACAGCACACTTTTACCATTTCAACCCATTGGAACTTAACAGGAAGCAAGCCTGAAGTCAAACCATCAGAGGGGTGAAAGAGTGACACTGCAGCTCAAGTCAACTATCAGACCGGGAGAAAGGAGTGAAAATGACAAATCAGCACCAGGGAAAGTGTTAGTGTTTTAAGACAAATGTCTGGTAAAGGACATGACCTGAAGCTCTTATCTCACCTGGCAGGCGTTGTAGAGGAGCTGGTGCTCAAACTTCTTGATGCCCAGGATGGACTGGAACATCTCGTAGAGCTGGTCCTTACTGAGGATGAGCTCTGAGGCTGCGCTGGCAGTCATCCGCTGCTGGTGCTTCCTGGGGTCCTCCTCTCCACGGTAGATGGTGTCAAACTTGGCCATCCAAGAGCTGAGCACCGTCTCCTTACTCAGACCGTCGATCTCGGGCAGGCTGCGGACACGCTTCTCAATGTGCTTCTTGAAGACCTCCCGCGAGTCACTGGCCGAGCAACCTCCGCTCTGGACCATCCGGCACACACGGTCACTTTTCAAAAATATCTGTTGTCACGGTCGAGAGCAGAAAAAGGGCATTAAGCACGTGGATTAAACATTACAGGACAGGAGGAACATACAGGGGGAAGAACATACAGTGTGGTTGAGAGGTTAGGATCAATTCCATTTTAACTCAATTCCTGAATTGAAATTGTTCATTATTTTCTATGAGACGTTCTCCCCTGCAGCTGCGTACAGTAGCCCTGGTAGCAGGCTGACACGTCTTTGCTTCTGGAGGGATGTGAAATGAAGACGCAGCTGCAAAAGTACTTCTTCTCTCTTTGAGGCTTTGCTACAGCGCGGCCTTTGGGTCTTTATGATGAAGGTGCAGAGGGAAATACATTATTGTAGTTTCAATTCAATCTGACATTGTTGTGCTACTCTGTTCAATTCCAAGCTGTACATATATTTTTTTCACAATCCCCACAAAGCAATTTTCCATGCCAAGGGTTGTGGGTTAGAGAAATAGAAAGAGAGAGACATAGAGAGAGGGACCCAAATGGCTGGCTGACTCAGATGTTGGCCCTCTCTCTACCGTGCAACCTCCTTATGGCTCACAGTGACAGACTCTCTGTTCCAAATCAGTGCCTAACGCAGGGTGAAGACAGAAGGCCATCGCTCTGAGCCTTGATGGACACACAGATACACAGACATTTATCACTCTGTCTGGAGCCAGCTTTGGACACTTGACTTGTTCTGCAACAGCAGCAGTGCTCTTAGTGGGCCAAAAAGAAGGGAACATTGTACAAATGGGAGTGTTAAATATAGAACTGCTGATATAGAAAATAGAGCTGAAATGTTGTCTAGACATTGTCACCTTCACATACAGTAGCATTACAAAGAGCACCCCAGGTGTCTCAACTCCAGTTTCCAGAGCAGGTGGGGATGTGGGGAGTGTGTAAGCATCCAGAACTCAGCCAATAAGACCATTAGGCTTTAATTTAATTGGATAATCTGCTTCAGCTTTTTCAATTCACTAATTTGGGCTTATTGAAGTGCCACATTGATTAATTCTACAGGCAGAGTAAATCACCTTTTCGCTCACTACATTTTCTTGTCTCCTTTTCTCTAACTTTTAGGTAGGTTTGAAATAGTGTTCTAAACCTCATCTTTCTGTGATTTCAGAGTGAAGGTGGACTGATTGGATGGGAAGGATAGTCATACTCAAAGCTAAGGGCACAGGATGACCATGGATTCAGGTTAGCACCTCACATACTGTCACGCCCTGGCTCTGGGACTCTGTTATGTTGAGCCAGGGTGTGTTGTTTCTTTGTGTTTTGTGTGCTAGGGTGATATTCTAGTGCTTGTGTTTCTATGTTGGCCGGGGTGGTTCTCAATCAGAGGCAACGTGAATCAGCTGTTGCTTGTTGTCTCTGATTGGGAACCATACTTAGGCAGCCGTTTGGGCATTGTCATGTGTGGGATCTTGTTCCGTATGGTTTGTGTTGTAACCAAGGACTTCACGTTTCGTATCTTTTGTTGTTTTGTTCGTGTGGTGAATGATAAATAAAGTATGTTCACATTCCACGCTGCGCATTGGTCCTCTCTTCCCGACGATCGTGACACATACAGTGAGGGAAAAAAGTATTTGATTCCCTGCTGATTTTGTACGTTTGCCCACTGACAAAGAAATGATCAGTCTATAATTTTAATGGTAGGTTTATTTGAACAGTGAGAGACAGAATAACAACAAAAAAATCTGATTGATTGATTTGCATTGTAATGAGGGAAATAAGTATTTGACCCCCTCTCAATCAGAAAGATTTCTGGCTCCCAGGTGTCTTTTCTACAGGTAACGAGCTGAGATTAGGAGCACACTTGTCACGATCGTTAGACGGAGTAGACCAAGGCGCAGCGTGATGAGCGAACATACTTCTTTATTTGATGAATACACGAACAAACAAAACAACAAACGATGACGTGACGTCCTAGGTTAACAACCAACACGGAACAAACCAACTGTTGTGGGAAAACAGCCTCTATAAATATGGCTCCCAATCAGAGACAACCAGCAACAGCTGACACTCGTTGCCTCTGATTGGGAACCACTCTGGCCAACACAGAAATACAACACATAGAATATACACACCCTGGCTCAACATATAGAGTCCCCAGAGCCAGGGTGTGACAGTACCCCCCCCTAAAGGCGCGGACTGCGACCGCGCCTAAACATAAACAAACCAGGGGAGGGCTGGGTGGGCATTCCTCCTCGGAGGCGGTTCCGGCTCCGGGCTCGCCCACCACCCTCCAATAATCCCCCCGTAGCGCCCCTGGTCCGGTCTGGCCCCGCTGGCTGGAGCTGGACTGGACATCGTAGGAGCGGATTGCTTAAGCTCCGGTGTGGAGCAGCTGACCGGTACCTGACCAGGCACCGGTGACCCAGGCACGGGTTGTGCCGGACTGACGACGCGCACCCCTGGCTTGGTGCGTGGAGCAGGAACGGGCCGGACCGGGCTGACGATGCGCACCCCTGGCTTGGTGCGTGGAGCAGCAACGGGCCGGACCGGGCTGACGATGCGCACCCCTGGCTTGGTGCGTGGAGCAGGAACGGGCCGGACCGGGCTGACGATGCGCACCCCTGGCTTGGTGCGTGGAGCAGGAACGGGCCGGACCGGGCTGACGATGCGCACCCCTGGCTTGGTGCGTGGAGCAGCAACGGGCCGGACAGGGCTGACGATGCGCACCCCTGGCTTGGTGCGTGGAGCAGGAACGGACCGGACCGGGCTGACGATGCGCACCCCTGGCTTGGTGCGTGGAGCAGGAACGGGCTGGACCGGGCCAGGCACCGGTGACCCAGGCACGGGTTGTGCCGGACTGACGACGCGCACCCCTGGCTTGGTGCGTGGAGCAGGAACGGGCCGGACCGGGCTGACGATGCGCACCCCTGGCTTGGTGCGTGGAGCAGCAACGGGCCGGACCGGGCTGACGATGCGCACCCCTGGCTTGGTGCGTGGAGCAGGAACGGACCGGACCGGGCTGACGACTCGCACCCCTGGCTTGGTGCGTGGAGCAGGAACGGGCTGGACCGGGCTGACGACTCGCACCCCTGGCTTGGTGCGTGGAGCAGGAACGGGCCGGACCGGGCTGACGATGCGCACCCCTGGCTTGGTGCGTGGAGCAGGAACGGGCCGGACCGGGCTGACGACTCGCACCCCTGGCTTGGTGCGTGGAGCAGGAACGGGCCGGACCGGGCTGACGATACGCACCCTTGGCTTGGTGCGTGGAGCAGGAACGGGCCGGACCGGGCTGGCGACGCACACCGTAAGCCTGGTGCGAGTGGCAGGAACAGGCCGGGCCGGGCTGGCGACGCACACCGTAGGCTTGGTGCGAAGGGCAGGAACAGGCCGGGCCGGGCTGGCGACGCGCACCGTAGGCTTGGTGCGAGGAGCAGGAACAGGCTGGGCCGGGCTGGCGACGCGCACCGTAGGCTTGGTGCAAGGAGCAGGAACAGGCCGGGCCGGGCTGGCAACGCGCACCGTAGGCTTGGTGCGAGGAGCAGGAACAGGCCGGGCCGGGCTGGCGACACGCACCGTAGGCTTGATGCGAGTGGCAGGAACAGGCCGGGCTGGGCTGGCGATGCGCACCGGAGGCTTGGTGCGAGGAGCAGGAACAGGCCGGGCCGGGCTGGCGACGCGCACCGTAGGCTTGGTGCGAGGAACAGGAACAGGCCGGACGGTACTGGGAACACACACCACTGGCCTTAAACGGGGATCAGGAACGGGCCAGACCGGACTGGCAATACACCTCAGTACCTCTCGCCGTGCCTCTACAACTTCCTTCCCTCCTCTCACCAATGGCTCCCGTAACCCGGTGTCCTTCTCTCCTCGTCTCCCATTTCGCCCTGTGGCAGCCTCCTACAGCCCAGTCGCCCATGCCGTGTGCCCCCCCCCTAAAAATGTTCTGGGGTTGCCTCTCGTCCGTCCGACGACGACACTGTTGACGCCGTTGCTCCTCTCTCGCCAGGGCCTTAATCTTAGCCCATGGCCCTTTGCCCCCGAGCATGTCCTCCCAGGACCACGATTTGCCCACCTGGGCCATCGACAACCTCTCCAGCTCCTTTCCCGGCGCTTCCTCCCATGTCCAGGCCGCCTGCTCCTGGACACGCTGCTTGGTCCTGGTATGGTGGGATCTTCTGTCACGATCGTTAGACGGAGTAGACCAAGGCGCAGCGTGATGAGCGAACATACTTCTTTATTTGATGAATACACGAACAAACAAAACAACAAACGATGACGTGACGTCCTAGGTTAACAACCAACACGGAACAAACCAACTGGAACAAGATCCCACAACTATTGTGGGAAAACAGCCTCTATAAATATGGCTCCCAATCAGAGACAACCAGCAACAGCTGACACTCGTTGCCTCTGATTGGGAACCACTCTGGCCAACACAGAAATACAACACATAGAATATACACACCCTGGCTCAACATATAGAGTCCCCAGAGCCAGGGTGTGACAACACTCTTAAAGGGAGTGCTCCTAATCTCAGCTTGTTACCTGTATGAATGACGCCTGTCCACAGAAGCAATCAATCAATCAGATTCCAAACTCTCCACCATGGCCAAGACCAAAGAGCTCTCCAAGGATGTCATGGACAAGATTGTAGACCTACACAAGGCTAGAATGGGCTACAAGACCATCGCCAAGCAGCTTGGTGAGAAGGTGACAACAGTTGGTGTGATTATTCGCAAATGGAAGAAACACAAAAGAACTGTTAATCTCCCTCGGCCTGGGGCTCCATGCAAGATCTCACCTCGTGGAGTTGCAATGATCATGAGAACGGTGAGGAATCAGCCCAGAACTACACGGGAGGATCTTGTCAATGATCTCAAGGCAGCTGGGACCATAGTCACCAAGAAAACAATTGGTAACACACTACGCCGTGAAGGACTGAAATCCTGCAGCGCCCGCAAGGTCCCCCTGCTCAAGAAAGCACATATACAGGGCCGTCTGAAGTTTGCCAATGAACATCTGAATGATTCAGAGGAGAACTGGGTGAAAGTGTTGTGGTCAGATGAGACCAAAATCGAGCTCTTTGGCATCAACTTAACTCGCAGTGATTGGAGGCGGATGAATGCTGCCTATGACCCCAAGAACACCATCCCCACCGTCAAACATGGAGGTGGAAACATTATGCTTTGGGGGTGTTTTTCTGCTAAGGGGACAGGACAACTTCACCGCATCAAAGGGACGATGGACGGGGCCATGTACCGTCAAATCTTGGGTGAGAACCTCCTTCCCTCAGCCAGGGCATTGAAAATGGGTCGTGGATGGGTATTCCAGCATGACAATGACCCAAAACACACGGCCAAGGCAACAAAGGAGTGGCTCAAGAAGAAGCACATTAAGGTCCTGGAGTGGCCTAGCTAGTCTCCAGACCTTAATCCCATAGAAAATCTGTGGAGGGAGAGGAGTGGAACAAAATCCCTCCTGAGATGTGTGCAAACCTGGTGGCCAACTACAAGAAACGTCTGACCTCTGTGATTGCCAACAAGGGTTTTGCCACCAAGTACTAAGGCATGTTTTGCAGAGGGGTCAAATACTTATTTCCCTCATTAAAATGCAAATCAATTTATAACATTTTTGACATGCAATTTTTCTGGATTTTTTTGTTGTTATTCTGTCTCTCACTGTTCAAATAAACCTACCATTAAAATTATAGACTGATCATGTCTTTGTCAATGGGCAAATGTACAAAATCAGCAGGGGATCAAATACTTTTTTCCCTCACTGTAGCTGCTGTCTGGACTGAATATTTCAGAGGCCTATTTTGGGAAGTCCAATTCATTTGAATCTGTCAGATTCAGGATGAGAACATTAATAAGATTGCCTGAAGGAAGCAGCCTGTCTGTGAATTCCACATAATTTACCAGACCAAAGGTGAGTAATCTATTCAAATATCCAGACGGACTGGTCCGTCCGCTGAGGATCATTTAAAACAGCAGGAGAATCATTACGGAATACAAATCAACAGAAAAGACAACAAACACTTAAACATACTCCCACATAGACCTCAAATAAAACACACACACACACAGAGTTGGGCCTCACGTCATAGTAGCTCTGGACTGCATTGATAAAGGCCTCGTCTGCCACTATCTGGGTGTCACCACTTAGGAAGGCCTGGAAACGCTCCTTCACTGTCTGTAGCTGCTGCTTACTGATCTGAGAGAGGAGACAGACAGACAGACAGACAGACAGGAGAAAGTCAATATAGAGAGAACCACAACAGAGTGATAGGAATCATGCTAACTTTAAGTTAGCTCATAGGTTTTATATTACTTTACTTCATACAACTCTATTTTCACAGTCCACTTATAAAATTAACAACTTTATGTAAATGTTGAATATAAATGTACTTTTAAGTATTTCTCTTCCCTTACACTTTTTTTCAGTGCTAAACTCAGATTCAAAATTCAAAAGACACTCGCACATCTGAGCTATCTTTGTTCCAGGTGCATGGTAACAATTGAATAAGATGTTAAAATAGAAGAAGCCCGCACACCGCTCTTGATAGTATCACTGCTCTTTATTAAGCTTTACGTATCGTCCTCAAGGCCTTTGTCAGAGCTTTTGTGAATGTTTATAATTTGCACCCTTATGTAGACATTGCTCCACCCACATCCATTCAATGCATCGAATGGGGTTGGAGTCGAGGGAAAATAATCAAGTGTTACCAAATATAACAATGTGCATTTCATAAGTATTCTAAAAAAGTGTGTAAATTTATTTGAAAACTTTACCGAGCATTTAAGGCAAAAAATTGCCACCTTAGTTGTGGATTACAGCCCTCACCAAAGTTTTAAAAACTGTGGTCTCCCAGTCTCAACTGACAATAACAACAGGGAAGTTTTTTGCATTCAAATTAATTAGTGGTGCAATCGCTGTGTGGCAAAAAGGCATTATCCCTGGCAAACAGATGCACGGTGTTACCCTCGCCACACGGCAACAGGACTGATAGGCTATAAATCAATGATGGGGTAATAAAGATGTTCAAAGATAGATAGGAAATGAGTTTGTGCTGATGTTGCCACAGTAATACTGCACTGGGCACTTGTGTAAATGTATATTGACCTTCTGCGGGCCCCTCTCCTGCCCGAGCTAAATACACAGGCTGGTAGGAGCAGATAAATAGGGGAGCAGGTCTAACTGGGAGGATAGAGAAAGGCTGAATTTACACAGGCAGTCCAATTCTGATCTCTTGCCCAATTATTGACAAAAGAGCTGATCTGATTGGTCAAAAGACCAATCAGTGGAAAAATACCAGAATTGGACTGCCTGTGTAAACGCAGCCAAAGTGATGTGGCAGAGACGAGATGACACGAGACAGTATAGCCATAATTAAACTTTTATGCAGAGTGCACACCAAGGTCCTATCTCTGATGTTGGCTAGCTATTATAACCCAATGGCGTCTGATAAATGGGAGCACTTGTTTTACAATAACACACTGGTCCATCAAATCAGTCTTTACAACACACTCACAACATGTTTAGAGGGGAGGGTAGCCAACCATTCTGTCATAATTTTGCCAAGGAACACGATACTGTTCTTAATTAAAATGTAAAATGTATTATTAATGCTCCTTCATGTGGTCTCTCTCCTTTGTCCTCTACACACATTTTATTTCAGCCTTTGATATCTGAGAGGAGTGGAACACTAATGTATAAAGCCACGCCTACCAACCCACCCCTGAACCTCCTCCCCATCTGTCCCCTCCCACCGCTGCCCCAAGTTACTGTTACCATGGTCACCATGTCACAGACAACTCCACAAAGCCCTGTAGTACTTACCCTGAATGGGGTCAAGGTTCAGAGTTCAATGTGACCTTTCCATTACCAGCCTCTCTGCTGAGGACTATGCTGAAACCCTGATATTACTAGTAGTCAGGGTAATGATTATAGCACAGATTATAGTTATGGAAGTGACCTTTATCCTCATTTATCCACCATCCAATATATGGAAAAAGTCAACACATTTCTGAGATCTAGTGAGCTCCACTCACCCATCATCAGCTATGGATCTTCACCCTGCCCAGCCCCATTCACCTCTCTGCCAAGTACTGATAAATAACCCATGTTTGGGTGAGAGGGATGTCTCAGCAGACCAGCTGGGCCACAGGATTTGATGAAGACTGAACGCCAGCCAAACCTCTCACCTCCAGATGCCTACCCCAATCAGACCCATGTGATTAATCAGACAGTGGAGCAGACTCGGAGTGGGCATCGTGTCTGGGGTGAACTAAAGTATCACAGACTCTCCTAGCACAATCCACAGTCACAGAAGGTGTGACCTAAGTAGCACAGCAGATAACTTCACAGTACCTCATCAAGTCATCCATCCATCCTGGAACCCTCTCTCTTCCTCTCACACCTCTAACCTCTCTCCATCCCTACTTTTAAACACTCCTCTACTCAATCCATTCCCTTACACTCTGGTGTGAGTGTATGGAGGAAGATCAGCCAGCCCTTAGTTTTCTGAGGCCACAACACAGACCAGATATTGGTACTACTGCCTCAGTTGATCCTGTTGTTGTGCAGCTGTATACTTTCATTTAGCCTCATTCTCTCCTTATATGCACCTGACTGTGGGTTAAACTATCTGTAGCACCAGTAATCCCCCAGAAATGCTTAATCCACTCTAGCTCTGCTCTCAGCACACCAAGGAGAGCAGCTGGAGGTCAGCCTATCTTCTGGGAGGCCAAGCATCTTTCTATTTATTTATTTATTTAGCCAGGATAGTCCTGCGGTAATTCAATTTGAGAAGGACAGTACTGTATGGAAACTGTATACACAGACCATTATAGCGCCTAGTCTCACCCGCCCTTGGTACGTATGAGTGAGTGAGATTTTTCTGAGAGTAGACAATGACATGGTATCTCTGTACACTTGAACAGGGAGTGTCAGAATTGCCTATGTTCCAAATACAAACAATTGCCACTGTTTCCCAGGGAGTCCTGGATTCCAGGACTTTTATTTTAGTCAAGCCACAACTCTGTACCAGGCTGCAACACTTACACACTGACAATACAATAAGCACGTTCCACATCTATACCCCAATAAAGCACCGCCCCCCCATGACTATGTGTAAACATGGTGAGAGGCAGTAAACAATATGCCCACCATATTACTTTCACATTACACTTAAGAAAAAAGCAGATACACATCCACAGAATTAACATGACTGCTGCTAAGTCTGTAGTCAAGCCACTTTTTTTTTGTCATTTAGCAGACACTCTTATCCAGAGCAACGTACAGTAGTGAGTGCACACATTTTCATACTTTTTTCCGTACCAGTCCCCCATGAGAATCGTCCACTCCATTGACAGGAATCAGGGGAAATCTGTACTACCAGGGCTGGGGGTTGGGGTAGGGGGATGGGGTAGTTGGCATGGGTAGGGGCAGATGTGCATATGGCTTTAGGAGATGACGTGAGATAGTTGCTACAGTATGTCCAAACATACTTAATAAATCCCTGTCCTTGACTTCTGACTCCAAATCCCACAGATTTGAGAGGACTGGATTTGGCAGAAGTCTTTTCTCCATATGGCCTTCACCTATCTAGTGCTTTCAGATCTGGGTTTACTGTGGGAATTGTCAGTGTATTTGGAACATAGGCAATTATGACACTCCCTGTTCAAGTGTATAGAGATACCATGTCATTGTCTACTCTCAGAGAAATCTCACTTACTCACTCGTACCAAGGGCGGGTGAGACTAGGCGCTATAATGGTCTATGTGTATACAGTTTCCATAATGTACTGTCCTTCTCAGAATGAATTCCCGCAGGACTCTTATGTGCCTAATGAAGCATTGAATTGTATTTGTTTACATTAGAATCCATCAAACATGGGCCTAGATTTACTAAGCGCTTGCACCTGTGCAATGTTCACTACCCCCATTTTCAGAGGGGAGTAAAATACACAAAACGAAGCTAAAGACCTTTAACACTCTTTATTGCATCTTTATTACTTTGAGTCTGTGTCTTTAAATTAAATGAACTGCTAAGTCCGTACAAGAAATCAGGCACATGTCTGTGTGTAATTATTTGTAATATGTTTAAGATTGGCACTTTGACAATGTTAGGATTGATTGCTTTTTATATCCCAGATGCAAAATAAAATATAATGATCGAGATATTATGGATACAGTACATACATAGATGTAATATAATATCCTCCTCCTAAGACAGAGGAAAAGCATTTAGGGTTCTCTATAGATGCCTGTCTGACTGAGAGGCAGGCCAGCCACTCCAGAAACTACACACACCAACACACTAATACAGTAATACCAGGGAATTACTAAGGCAAAGGTCAGTGTTCTGTCTGGGGTTTGGCACACTGTGTCAGTTGTTACGCTCGCCTTTTCTGCCAGCGTTTTAGTGATGAACAGACACAGAGCAAACAGACACACTCCAAACATTGGAGGACCAGGAATAGAACACTCAATATTCCAATCCCTTGGGTACAGCATAATGTATGTGTATGAGATCATGTTGCTATTTGACATTTTAGTCTGTGTCCTTTCATTAGATTAACAGCAAAGTCATAATTCTGGAAATCTTTTACATAATAAGATTTTTTTTTTGTCATCTCTTCCCAGCTCAAGCAGCTCAGACAGCTCAGACTGTGTTCCACTTACAGATAGACACCAGTGGTTCAACAAGGTAACTTAGTCTCTATTCTACTCATTGACTCAAGTCCTCTCCCAGGTTTTCATGTGTCCACTCCACTTAGTTCATAGTGAGGTACTGGCCCTAAGCCCCTGAGCCAGCAAACATCAGGCTGAGGGTTTACGTAATGCACCACTTTAATGGCATGAATCTAATCATCTCTGGCACAGGATGGAATATTCCCTCAAATGATTGTTTTACTGAGCCAGCTGGCCACAAACAATGCTGACTCCTGAAAAGGCATGCTCTTTACAGGGTCACTGAGCAAATATCACATTGTGTGTATAGTAGGAGATTGTGTTATGAATGTTTTGTACAAACATGAACTGTATGTTGCACATACTTCAATGTGGATTAAGTAATGTGTTTTTTCAGTGTGAGTGTTCACACACCACATGTGTGTGTGTGTGTGTGTGTGTGTGTTTGTTTGTTTCATCCATTATGTTTGTGTTCATAAGAGCCTAAGCATGGTCTGTATGCCTGTGTCTGGCACGTGCCTTGTATCTCTTAAGTGAGCGTGTCCTGTGTATGCATTAGTGTTCATCTAACGATAAAGTAGCTACATTTCCTCCCATCATTAGTACCCTGAGCGTGGCCAGAAGACAGGAGACAGTGCTCACATACCCAGAAGCCCACTGTGCGTGGGTTGTGACACGTGGGTTGTGATGGACGGACCCCCAGTGATACAGTCCCCGTTAGTGGTGTGTATGCGCGTGTGTTTGCATATGAGGGTATGTGTGTGCACGCGAATGTGTGTATGTGTGTGTGCATTGTCGTGACGTGTCTTTCATTATTGTGATTACTATTATTTATCGAATAATTACCTACTATGTTTAATTGTTACTAGATTAAATTAATCACTTATCATTTAACAGTCATTTATTAATAATTTACCTCATATCAGTCTCATTCTGAAAGTCGTAGGCTCTTTCAGTCTGCACGAACCCGGGTCTTACTGATCATTCCGTACCACACAAATGTATTTAATTATTTATTTATTTACTAACTAACTAAAAATGATAACACAAGATACAAACACATACACGGTATATGAAAACGGGTCCCTAGCGGACTAACACAATATGACACTTGTTACAAAAGATGGCGAGTTGAGAGAGAGAGAGAGAGAGAGAGAGAGAGAGAGAGAGAGAGAGAGAGAGAGAGAGAGAGAGAGAGAGAGAGAGAGAGAGAGAAACACTTGGATACACATGGACCTAAGCTCATAGTAATCCTAGTACTTTGCCAGAACTGCCGCCCGTTTGGTAAGAAGTAATGCATGTATTTACGTGTTTGTCTTTGTCGTCTCTGTTGGACCCAGGCCTTCGTGGGAAGGGGTCAATTGAGCCTTCTCTTTCGGATGGCCTTTTAGATGTCAGGCTCAGATTGTCCACAAGAGGTCACAATGTCCTTCTTCTTAGTTGTCTGTTTACTTTCACTCGTTCTGGAAGTGGTCTTCTGAGGACGGCTAATCAGCTGTGTCGATGATCCCCTGTGGGGTGTGAGAGCAGTTTGGTAGACGATGGTTTGAAGAGAGTAACAGGATGGTCCCACTTAAATTCACCTTCTTATATACAGTACTTAGAACAGCTACTCAGCCGTAACATTGATTGTTAGAGGAGGCAACTTTGTCGTCTTCACCTCATGTTGATTTTCAGGGACGGGACCAATATGAACAACAGCTGCAGCTTGAGGTCCGTCTAGTCTGATCTGATAATTATTATCTCAGTCTTTTATGCACTCTGGTATAGAGGGGCGTTTCCGTCATACTGACACGACCTCTGAGCTCCCTCGGGCGTGGCTAGTTACGAGGCAAAAGTATTATTATCACTATGATTTTGTTAGAAAGCTAAAATCACATTCCTATCTTCACGAAAACATTGTCTTCCTCCTTGATATTTTCTACACAAGGTAAAGGATGTAAACCTGATATACACAGTGTAAAAGCTCTTCAAGTCACAATGTTTTCGTTATAATATGGTCCTCTGTAGCTCAATTGGTAGAGCATGGCGCTTGTAACGCCAGGGTAGTGTGTTCGATCCCCGGGAACACCCATACGTTAAAATGTATGCACGCATGACTGTAAGTCGCTTCGGATAAAAGCGTCTGCTAAATGGCATGTTATTATTATTATATTATTTATAAAAAATTTAATGACATCACAAAATATACATAAATTTTCCATATTCCATTTCTCATCATTCCCAACGTTTGGATGTTGAAATATATTGTCCCAATGTTCATTTACCGGTTTTTGAAGTTTTGGGCAGCAAAAGTATCTGAAACAAAGGACATTCCTTTCACCATACTACAGGGCCAGATATAGATTCTCAATCTTTAATTTATGGCAGTATTAAGGTGTGAATATCGGCACGGCACAGCCCCCCCCCCCCCCCCCCCCCCGATAAAATAAAAAAAGCAAATTATTTTAATTTATGCTCGCTTAGCTGTGCCTCACAAATAATACAACAACTGATCTATTACCGGTGTGATCATATAGCCTACCTCAAATGTTGAAATATAATTTTTAATGGTCTGAGAAGACCAACTATTCAAGCAAAGCCAATATGCAGTGATAACGTTTTGGGCCTATAGCCTACTTGTCAGGTGGCGACGGTGAAATGCGGTAGGCGAAGTCAAACGCAGGACACAGAGCTTACTGGAAATGTACTTTACTTGAAAGTAACCAGAGAAAAAAACCATCTCCATACAAGGAGGAAAACAACCCGCACACTAACACTGCCGAAGACAAATACAATAACACACAACACACAATGCACGACAGAGGGTTAAATAGGGGAAACAATACAACATAATGGGGAACAGGTGTACACAATCAGGACAAAACAAGTCAAACACCGAAACATAGATCGGTGGCAGCTAGTACTCCGGGGACGACGAACGCCGAAACCTGCCCGAGCAAGGAGGAGGAGCAGCCTCGGCTGATTCCGTGACAGTACCCCCCCCCCCTTGACGCGCGGATCCACCCGTGCGCCGACCCCGGCCTCGGGGACGGCCAGGAGGACGCGGAGCAGGGCGAGTCGGATGACTCTGGTGGAAGTCCCTCAACATGGAGGGATCTAAAATGTCCCTCCTGGGGACCCAGCACCGTTCCTCCGGACCGTACCCCTCCCACTCCACGAGATACTGCAGGCCCCCTGTCCGACGCCTCGAATCCAAGATGGAACGGACTGAGTACGCCGGAGCCCCCTCGATGTCCAACGGGGGCGGAGGAGCCTCTCGTACCTCATTCTCCTGGAGTGGACCAGCCACCACCAGCCTGAGGAGAGACACATGGAACGAGGGGTTAATGCGATAATACCTGGGCAGTTGTAACCTATAACATACCTCGTTCAATCTCCTCAGGACTTTAAAGGGCCCCACAAACCGCCGACCCAGCTTCCGGCAGGGCAGGCGAAGGGGCAGGTTTCGGGTCGAGAGCCAGACCCGGTCTCCCGGTGCATACACCGGAGCCTCACTGCGGTGGCAATCGGCGCTCGCCTTTTGACGCCTGATGGCCTGCTGCAGATGGACGTGCACAGCGTTCCAAGTTTCTTCCGAGCGCCGAAACCACTCGTCCACCGCAGGGGCTTCGGTCTGGCTCTGATGCCAAGGTGCCAGAACCGGCTGATACCCTAACACACACTGGAAAGGCGTAAGGTTAGTGGACGAATGGCGGAGGGAGTTTTGGGCTATCTCTGCCCAGGGAATATATCCCGACCACTCCTCTTGCCGGTCCTGGCAATATGACCTCAGAAACCTACCCACATCCTGGTTAACTCTCTCCACCTGCCCTTTACTCAGGGTGAAAACCTGAGGTAAGGCTAATCGAGACCCCCAGACGTTCCATAAATGCCCTCCAGACTCTAGAGGTGAACTGGGGACCCCGATCAGACACTATATCCTCAGGCACCCCATAGTGCCGGAAGACGTGTGTAAACAGGGCCTCAGCAGTTTGTAGGGCAGTAGGGAGACCTGGCAGGTGAATGAGACGGTAGGCTTTAGAAAACCGATCCACAACGACCAAGATCGTAGTGTTCCCCTGGGAGGGGGGAAGGTCCGTGACAAAATCTACCGATAGGTGAGACCACGGCCGTTGTGGAACGGGTAGGGGTTGTAACTTCCCCCTGGGCAGGTGTCTAGGTGCCTTACACTGGGCACACACCGAGCAGGAGGAAACATAAACCCTCACGTCCTTAGCTAAGGTTGGCCACCAGTACTTCTCACTAAGGCAGTGCACTGTCCGACCAATACCCGGATGACCAGAGGAGGGTGACGTGTGAGCCCAGTATATCAAACGGTTGCGAAACCTCGAGCGGCACGTACCTCCGACCCTCTGGACACTGTGGAGGAGTAGGGTCGGAACGTAACGCCCGCTCGATTTCCGCATCCACCTCCCACACCACCGGTGCCAGTAAGCAAGACTCCGGGAGTATGGGAGTGGGCTCAATTGACCTCTCCTCTGTGTCATATAGTCGGGACAGGGCGTCTGCCTTAGCGTTCTGGGACCCTGGTATATAGGTGAGCTTAAATACAAAACGGGAAAGAAACATTGACCACCTTGCCTGGCGAGGATTCAGCCTCCTCGCTGCCCGGATGTACTCCAGGTTACGATGGTCAGTCAGAATGAGAAAAGGGTGTTTAGCCCCCTCAAGCCAATGTCTCCACACCTTCAGGGCTTGAACCACAGCCAGCAGCTCCCTATCCCCCACGTCATAATTGCGCTCCGCCGGACTGAGCATCTTAGAATAGAAAGCACAGGGGCGGAGTTTAGGTGGCGTACCCGAGCGCTGAGACAGCACAGCGCCGATTCCAGCCTCGGAAGCGTCCACTTCCACCTGGAATGCCAAAGAGGGATCCGGATGCGCCAGCACCGGAGCCGAGGTAAACAGGTCCTTCAGACGTTTAAACGCCCTGTCCGCCTCAGCTGACCACTGCAGGCGCACCGGACCCCCCTTTAGCAGAGAGGTAATGGGAGCTGCTACCTGTCCAAAGCCCTGGATAAACCTCCGGTAGTAATTGGCAAAACCCAAGAAGCGCTGCACCTCCTTTACCGTGGTGGGAGTCTGCCAATTACGCACGTCAGAAACGCGGTCAATCTCCATCTCTACCCCTGACACGGACAACCGATGTCCCAGAAAGGAGATGGACTCCTGGAAGAACAGACATTTCTCCGCCTTCGCATACAGTCCAACAGTCTACCAAGCACTCGACGCACCAGGGACACATGCTCGGCTCGTGTAGCGGAATATATTAGAATGTCATCAATATATACCACAACACCCTGTCCATGCAAGTCCCGGAAAATCTCGTCCACAAATGATTGGAAGACTGAAGGAGCATTCATTAACCCGTATGGCATGACGAGGTACTCATAGTGACCCAAGGTGGTACTGAATGCTGTCTTCCACTCATCTCCCTCCTTAATGCGCACCAGGTTGTACGCGCTCCTAAGATCCAATTTTGTGAAGAATTGCGCCCAGTGTAATGACTCCATCATACTAGCAATCAGAGGGAGAGGATTGCTGTATTTGATGGTGATCTGATTTAGACCACGGTAATCAATACACGGGCGTAAACCCCCATCCTTCTTCTTCACAAAAAAGAAACTTGAGGAAGCAGGGGAAGTAGATGGCCGTATGTAACCCTGTGTCAAAGATTCGGTGACGTAGGTTTCCATAGCGGCCGTCTCCTCCTGAGACAGAGGATACACGTGACTACGTGGAAGCGCAGCGCCTACCTGGAGGTCTATCGCACAATCCCCCTGTCGATGAGGTGGTAATTGAGTCGCCTTCTTCTTACTGAAGGCGAGAGCCAAATCGGCATACTCAGGTGGAATTTGCAAGGCGGGAACTTGGTTCGGGCTTTCCACCGTCGTTGCCCCTATGGAAACGCCTACACACCGCCCAGTACACTGATCAGACCATCCCTGGAGAGCTCTCTGCTGCCATGAAAGGTTGGGGTCATGAGCTGTTAACCAGGGAAGCCTCAACACCACGGGAAACACAGGAGAATCAATCAAATACAAACATACTATCTCCTCATGACCTTCCTGCGTTTTCATCCGGAGAGGCGCCATGACCTCCCTACTCAACCCAGACCCCAACGGGCGGTTATCTAGGGCATGAATGGGGAAGGGCACATCAACAGGTACGATAGGAATCCCTAACTTATAGGTGAACTGGCGATCAATGAAATTCCCAGCTGCGCCTGAATCTACTAGCGCCTTATGCTGGGAGTGAGGAGAAACCTTGGGAAACACCACTTTAATACACATATGATCAGCGGAGAGCTCTGGGTGAGTTGGGTGCCTACTCACCTGGAATGACTCATCAGTGCGTCGCCCACTGCCTCAATTCCTAGGAGACCCTCCCCAGCACCGACCAGCAGTGTGTCCTCTGCGGCCACAGTTGGTGCAGGGGACGGCCTCCCTCCTGGTCTCCCTCCTGGTCTCCCTAGCACCAGCACCCCCGAGCTCCATAGGGGTCGGCTCGGAAGTGCTGGGGGATGGAATGGACGGCCCCGAATCCGGACGTCCGCGGGTAGCCAAAAGGGTATCCAGGCGAATCGACATGTCCATCAGTTGGTCAAAGCTGAGGTTGGTGTCCCTGCAGGCTAATTCCCGACGCACGTCCTCCCTCAGGCTGCATATGTAGTGGTCGATGAGGGCCCTCTCATTCCATCCCGTGTTTGCTGCTAGTGTCCGGATGTCCAGCGCGAACTCCTGCGCGCTCCTCCTCCCCTGTCTAAGGTGGAATAGACGCTCACCCGCCGCTTTACCCTCTGGGGGATGATCGAATACTGCCCGGAAGCGGTGGGTGAACTCCGCATAGCTGACCGTAGCGGCGTCTATCCCACCCCATTCGGCGTTGGGCCATTCCAGCGCCTTGCCGGACAGACAGGAGATGAGGGCGGACACGCTCTCGTATCCCGAGGGCGCCGGGTGAATGGTTGCTAGGTAGAGTTCAACCTGGAGTACGAAACCCTGACACCCGGCCGCGGTGCCATCATAAGCCCTCGGGAGCGAGAGCCTAATCCCACTGGACTCCGGAGATGGACCGATGGGTATGGCTGATGGTGGTGGTATCGTAGGATGAGGTGTGGGCAAACCTCCACTCTCCCATCGCCTCAAGGTGTCCATCACCCCTTGGATGGTGGTACCCAGGTGCTGGATCACGGCCTCTTGTTGGGTTACACGCTCCTCCAGTGCTCCCCTGAGCGCGGACGATCCTGCTGACTCCATCGGAAGGTGTGTTATTCTGTCAGGTGGCGACGGTGAAATGCGGTAGGCGAAGTCAAACGCAGGACACAGAGCTTACTGGAAACGTACTTTACTTGAAAGTAACCAGAGAAGAAAACCATCTCCATAGAAGGAGGAAAACAACCCGCACACTAACACTGCCGAAGACGAATACAATAACACACAACACACAATGCACGACAGAGGGTTAAATAGGGGAAACAATACAACATAATGGGGAACAGGTGTACACAATCAGGACAAAACAAGTCAAACACCGAAACATAGATCGGTGGCAGCTAGTACTCCGGGGACGACGAACGCCGAAACCTGCCCGAGCAAGGAGGAAGAGCAGCCTCGGCTGATTCCGTGACACTACTGCACAAACCTCATTACTACAGTACTGTTTTTAATAGGTTAAATGTTGCATAGGCTTAAGTTTTTTAAGTCATGTAAAAAAAAAAATCGGAACGGTAGATCTCGGCTTGCATTCTGACTCTGAAAGTGATCTCGACTCAAAAAAGGTTGGTGACTGCTCTACGGGGTGCAATTCCTTATAATACCAAGTAATGTAGCTACCTCTTTACCAAATCTCCCTCTCTCTCTCTCATTGATATTCATTGTATTACACTGGTGACTGGCTTTCTGTACGGAATGGCATCTGTTGTAATGAAACTCGGTTGGTGCTGACACCCTGGGTTAACTACTGTGAGCGAGCGAGAGAGAGAGCGAGAGAGAGAGAGAGAGTGAGAGAGAGAAGAGAAAGATGGATGGAGAGAGAGTGAGGAACAGGGTGAAAGAGGGAGAGAGGGGAAAGCAGTGGACGTGTCAGCTTAGTGTCTGGTGTTAGTGGAGGCCATCTCTATGCCTGCCATATGTGAGCTGCAAACACAGATAACTCAGTCACGTGTGTTCACGCTGCAACATACTTCCCCTATTATATACGGTATATGATGCTGTTTCTGCAGCCACTATGGCTACCCACTGGGAGAACTGGGAAGGGGAAAGGGGGGAGATGGATGATGTAGCCACTGTGTTTCTGTGTTCCGTTTTTTCTGTCATACAGCAGATACCGCATCTGTTGATGAATTGTGTGTGTGTGTGTGTCACTGTCCCTCTCCCTCCCATACCCCCTCCCCTACCCCCCCCCTCTCTCTCTCTCTCTCTCTCTCTCTCTGTGTAGCATTCATTTGTGTTTTGGCAGTTGGTGAGGTCTGAAATAGCTCTGGATCATTCACAAGGGGGTCTGCCATCACAAGTCAAGGAATATATCTCCCTAATCCCGATCAGGGGAAAAGCAATCACCATTCAGCTTCCAAGGGGGTGTCTTTAATGTGTGACTACTTAGCATATTGGTCAGGAAAACAGTCCCAGGGTGGGCAATCTCTCTCCCTCTCCTGATCCCTCCCTCCATCTCTCTCCATCTCTCTCACAAACACATCACTCACACAAATACACCACTCTACTGTACGTAAACACACATCACACCCTCCTCTTATAGAGGTCAGGGCACAAAGACGGGCTCTCCCTGGCAGTTACATAATGGCCGTAATACATCAAATGGATTGTGTAATACCAGATTACTGACAGCCAACAAAGTTAGCTAACGTGCTCATCTGTGCGTGTGCTAACGCACACACACACATGCACGCGCACGCGGGGGAACATGAAGGCTCAGCTGTAAAATGGCATTGTGTTGCTTTAAGGGACATGCACTCACACAAGCACAAAAGAAGGGAAGACACACAGACATGTCTCCTCCCCCACTCTCTCCCCTCTTTTACTCGCCTTTTTGCAAGGAAGTTGCTTTTTAGAAAGAAACCTTTGTCACAAATGTCATTTGTCACAAATGTTTGTTTGTGACAAAGAAACTAAAAAAGAAAAGACAGACCAGCAAGCTACTGCACAAAAGATGTGCAAGGGAGTATTCAACCACATCTCTGAAATAAAATGATAGCTGAAGAAAGAGTTTTGTATTGTAGATGTTATAGGTCTGGAGCTAACATGCCAGTCACTTGCCAGTGTCACTGCTGTAGGGCAATGCTTCCGGGCATTTCCATCTAAAAGGACCCATGAGCACCAACATGTGAAGTTCACAGAAGCATGTCAAATTGGGTGTCAAATGAAAGCTATGAGTATATGTTTGAGAAATTAAGGCATTAGGAATAAGCAAAGGCTTTGATTCTGGTCAAACAGATGGAAAAGGGGTTTTCGGCAACATCTACCAGAAAAAGTCTTAAAAGGTATTAGAAATACATCAAAACACAATAATGTTGAAGTAAAGACCCCTGCCAACTAATATAAATTCTTAAATTTAGTTTGAGAAATGATTTGCCTTATTTTCCCACATATCTTTAAGATATTTTCTAAAATCTCTCCCTCATGAGGGAGGATTGTCAGTGTTTGAAGTGGATGTGGTGTTGGAGTCAGGCGCAGGAAACAGAAGCTTAGTCCAACAGACTTTACTAGTCAGAAATATGACAATACAAAAAGAACGGGCCTCAAGCAACAGAGGCGAGCGATACGCAAACAGTGCGTAAAACACGAAATATAAGCGATGCGCAAACAGTGCGTCAATACACTTAAATACACCAGAGCAAAATCCAAAACCCCAACGGACAGGCGGACAACAACACACAACTACAAACAAAACCAAAGGAAACTTATAGGTGGCATAATCAATAAGTGATAAGACACAGGTGCACCAAACAGACAAAACCAAACAAACATAGAGAACATCAAACGGTAGCAGCTAGTACTCCGGGGACGACGAACGCCGAAGCCTGCCCGAACAAGGAGGAGGAGCAGTCTCGGCGGAATTAGTGACAGTACCCCCCCTTGACGCGCGGCTCCAGCCGTGCGCCGACCCCGGCCTCGGGGACGGCCAGGAGGACGTGGAGCAGGGCGCGTAGGATGACTACGATGGAACTCAGTCAGGAGGGATGGATCTAAAATGTCCCTCCGAGGCACCCAGCACCATTCCTCCGGACCGTACCCCTCCCACTCCACGAGATATTGTAGACCCCCCATCCGACGTCTCGAATCCACGATGGACCGGACTGAGTATGCCGGAGCCCCCTCGATGTCCAGTGGGGGCGGAGGGGTCTCCCTTATCTCACTCTCCTGGAGTGGACCAGCTACCACCGGCCTGAGGAGAGACACATGGAATGAGGGGTTAATGTGATAGTCATTGGGCAGTTGCAACCTGTAACACACCTCATTCAATCTCCTCAGGACTTTAAATGGCCCCACAAACCGCCGGCCAAGCTTCCGGCAGGGCAAGCGAAGGGGCAGGTTTCGAGTCGAGAGCCAGACTCGATCTCCAGGGGCGTAGACTGGACCCTCACTGCGGTGGAGGTCGGCGCTCGCCTTCTGCCTGCGGATGGCCCGCTGCAGATGGACGTGGGCAGCGTCCACGTCTCCTCCGAGCGCTGAAACCACTCATCCACCGCAGAAGCCTCGATCTGGCTCTGATGCCATGGTGCCAGAACCGGCTGATAACCTAACACACACTGAAAAGGGGTCAGGTTAGTAGAGGAGTGGCGGAGAGAGTTCTGAGCCATCTCTGCCCAGGGAATATACCCCGACCACTCCTCTGGCCGGCCCTGGCAATAGGATCTCAGAAACCTACCCACATCCTGGTTTACTCTCTCCACCTGCCCATTACTCTCCGGGTGGTAACCCGAGGTAAGGCTAACCGAGACCCCCAAGCGTTCCATGAATGCCCTCCAGACTCTAGAGGTGAACTGGGGACCCCGATCAGACACTATATCCTCGGGAACCCCGCAGTGCCGGAAGACGTGGGTGAACAAAGCCTCAGCGATCTGTAGGGCAGTAGGGAGACCCGGCATAGGAATGAGACGACAGGCCTTAGAGAACCGATCCACAACGACCAGAATAGTGGTATTCCCCTGGGAGGGGGGAAGGTCCGTGACAAAGTCCACCGAGAGGTGAGACCACGGCCGTTGTGGAAGGGGCAGGGGTTGTAACTTCCCCCTGGGCAGGTGTCTAGGCGCCTTACACTGAGCGCACACCAAGCAGGAGGAGACATAAACCCTCACGTCCTTAGCCAATGTTGGCCACCAGTATTTAACACTAAGGCAGTGCACTGTCCGGCCAATACCTGGATGTCCAGAGGAGGGTGACGTATGAGCCCAATAAATGAGCCGATCACGGACCTCGAGCGGCACGTACGTCCGACCCACTGGACACTCTGGGGGAGTAGGGTCGGTGCGTAACGCCCGCTCAATTTCCGCATCGACCTCCCATACCACCGGTGCCACCAGACAAGACTCCGGCAGTATGGGAGTGGGCTCAATGGACCTCTCCTCTGTGTCATACCGCCGGGACAGGGCGTCTGCCTTACCTAACAGCTCCCTGTCCCCTACGTCATAATTACGCTCCGCCGGGCTGAGCTTCTTAGAATAAAAAGCGCAGGGACGGAGCTTTGGTGGCGTGCCTGAGCGTTGCGACATTACTGCCCCAATACCGGCCTCTGACGCGTCCACCTCTACCTGGAATGCTAAAGCGGGGTCCGGGTGCACCAGCACCGGAGCCGAGGTGAACAGGCCTTTCAGTTTACAAAACGCCCTGTCCGCCTCAGCTGACCACTGCAAACGCACCGGGCCCCCCTTCAGCAGGGAAGTAATGGGAGCTGCTACCTGTCCAAAACCCCAGATAAACCTCCGGTAGTAATTGGCAAAACCCAAAAACTGCTGCACCTCTTTCACAGTGGTTGGGGTTTGCCAGTTACGCACAGCTGACACACGGTCAATCTCCATCTTCACCCCTGACGCGGACAACCGATGACCCAAGAAGGAGATGGACTCCTGGAAAAACAGACATTTCTCTGCCTTGACATACAAGTCATGCTCCAACAGTCTACCCAACACACGGCGTACCAGGGCTACATGCTCGGCACGTGTAGCAGAGTACACTAAGATGTCGTCAATGTACACTACCACTCCCTGCCCATGCAGGTCCCGGAAGATCTCGTCCACAAATGATTGGAAGACTGAAGGAGCATTCATTAACCCGTATGGCATGACAAGATACTCATAATGACCTGAGGTGGTACTAAATGCTGTCTTCCATTCATCCCCCTCCTTAATGCGCACCAAGTTATAAGCGCTCCTGAGATCAAGTTTTGTGAAGAACCGCGCCCCGCGTAATGATTCAGTCATACTCGCAATCAGAGGAAGAGGGTAACTGTATTTCACAGTGATCTGATTGAGACTACGATAATCAATACACGGGCGCAAACCTCCATCTTTCTTCTTCACAAAAAATAAACTCGAGGACGCAGGGGAAGTGGAGGGCCGTATGTATCCCTGTTTCAGGGACTCAGCTATGTATGTCTCCATAGCCGCCGTCTCCTCTTGAGACAGAGGATACACATGGCTCCGCGGAAGTGCTGCACCTGTCTGGAGGTTTATCGCACAATCTCCCTGCCTATGAGGTGGCAATCGTGTCGCCCTCGTCTTGCTGAACACGAGTGCCAAATCCTCATACTCAGGGGGAATGTGCATTGCGGGCACTTGGTTCGGACTCTCCACCGTGGTCGCCCCCACGGAAACACCTAGACATCGCCGAACACACTGGCCAGACCATTCCTTGAGAGCCCTCTGTTGACACGAAATGGTGGGGTCATGGGTGACTAACCAAGGAAGCCCCAGCGTCCGACCCACTGGACACTCTGGGGGAGTAGGGAGACACAGGAGAGTCAATTAGGTACAACTGAATAATCTCCTCATGACCCCCCTGCGTCTTCATCTTTAGTGGCGCTGTGACTTCCCTAATCAACCCAGACCCCAACGGGCGGCTATCTAGGGCATGGACAGGAAAGGGTGCATCAACGGGCAGGAGGGGAATCCCTAACCTAGAACAAAATTTCCGATCAATAAAATTCCCAGCTGCGCCTGAATCGACTAGCGCCTTATGCTGGGAATGAGATGCAACCTGAGGAAATACTACAGGTATACAAAAGTGAACAACAGAGAGCTCTGGGTGAGTGGGGCGCCTACTCACCTGAAATGACTCTCCAGTGCGCGACCTGTTGTCCCGATTCCCTGGAGACCCTCCCCAGCACCTAGCCGCAGTGTGTCCTCCACGGCCACAGCTGGTGCAGGGGACGGCCCCCCTCGGATTCTCTCTCCTTCTCCCTCTAGCGCCAGCACCCCCGAGCTCCATTGGGCTCGGAGGTGCTGGGGAATGGAATGGACGGCCCCATCTCGGGACGTCCGCGGGTGGCCAGCAGGGTATCCAGACGGATGGACATGTCCACTAGCTTGTCAAAGGACGGATTGGTGTCCCTGCAGGCCAGCTCTCGACGAACGTCCTCTCGCAGGCTACACCTATAGTGGTCGATGAGGGCCCTCTCATTCCACCCCGTATCCGCCGCTAGAGTCCAGAAATCCAGGGCGAAATCCTGTACGCTCCTCTTCCCCTGTAGGAGATGGAACAGACGCTCCCCCGCCGCTTTACCCTCAGGAGGGTGATCGAAAACAGCCCTGAAGCGGCGGGAGAACTCCGCGTAGCTGATGGTGGCGGCGTCTATTCCCCTCCATTCGGCGTTGGCCCACTCCAACGCCTTGCCGGAGAGACAGGAGATGAGGGCGGACACGCTCTCGTATCCCGAGGGCGCCGGGTGTATGGTGGCCAGGTAGAGTTCCACCTGAAGGAGGAACCCCTGACACCCGGCTGCTGTGCCATCATACGCCCTCGGGAGCGAGAGCCGAATCCCACTGGATTCCGGAACCGGTCTGGTGGGACTGGCCGATGGTGGTGGTAATGTAGGAGGAGGTGTGGGCACACCTCCCCTTTCCCATTGGCGCAGGGTGTTCATGACCTCCTGCATGGCGGAGCCGAGTTGCTGGATCCTGGCGTCCTGGCAGCTGACCCGATCCTCCAGCGACTCGGTCGCCGCCGCTGCTCCTGCTGACTCCATTGATGGTGTGTTGTTCTGTCAGTGTTTGAAGTGGATGTGGTGTTGGAGTCAAACAGTGCGTAAAACACGAAATATAAGCGATGTGCAAACAGTGCGTCAATACACTTAAATACACCAGAGCAAAATCCAAAACCCCAACAGACAGGCGGACAACAACACACAACTACAAACAAAACCAAAGGAAACTTATAGGTGGCATAATCAATAAGTGATAAGACACAGGTGCACCAAACAGACAAAACCAAACAAACATAGAGAACATAAAACGGTAGCAGCTAGTACTCCGGGGACGACGAACGCCGAAGCCTGCCCGAACAAGGAGGAGGAGCAGTCTCGGCGGAATTCGTGACAAGGATAATGAAAGTTCACAGAAGTAACAAGTAAAGGTAGACCTAACAATTAGCTCATGTTTTTACAAATATAAAGTTTGTTTATGAATGAATAAGTGATTAAAACTGATAACTCTGTTACCAAATCGGTAACGGAACTACAGAAAAAGCTGTAGCGGAATTACTGCAATTGAATTGGCTGCGATGGGAAATCGTAGAAGTCACAAACCACAGTTGGGTCACCTGCTACTGTCCTCCCTTCCACTGGCATACTGTTATGTTCAGCTGATAACTTTTTTTCTCTCATCTGGTGGTCAAAGCAAGAGTGTGAAAACAGTCTATAAAACCTGTGTGTGTGTGTGTGTGTCTCTCTCCCCCGCTCTCTCTCCCCCGGCTCTTACTGACACCTACCATGACACCTACTACTAACCCTCTTTCCATTTACTTTAACAAGCATCCTCACCCACTGAGCACCGACCGACACCGGACGCTCATGGACGTTGAAAAGTAGTTGAACTTTGGTCAGTCCGCCCTGGTCGGACCAAATATGAACCAATCATAGACATCTATGTTTCACAAGTTTGGAAAGCACAGTAAAGTTCAGTACAGTAGCGTACAGTACAGTAAAGAAAGGTAGAGTACAATAAAGTAGAGCACACTAGAGTAGAGTACAGTACTCTACTGTACTGTGCTGTACTGTCCAAACTTGTGAAACATAGGCATCTATGATTGTTTCAGATTTGGTCTGGTCCGAACCAACCAAAAGTGGACTTGTTTGGGTGCGGAGCTCTTTACAATAATAGCCAGTCTGTAGAATAATACCCAAATATGCAAAATATGGATGTTGCATATTTCTACCTTGGTGTACATATTCAGGATACATCACCATGAAGAGAATGATATTCATATCCATAATGATACATTTCTGTATAGTACAGATCAGGGACCCATGATGTAATTCTGTTTCCATAATTCCGTTACCTGATGTAAATCCACTTCACCTACTGTAGTTCAATAACCAAAATAAATGTTTTCAAACTCAAGATGTCATGTCATAGCTGACACCCCATTCTTTCTGTAGACATCTTTGAATCTTAATTTGGAGCAGATTTTTAACAGAGTTTTTGGAAAAAGTGGTTGCATTAAAACCTGAGGGAGATTCTACCATAATTCTGTTACCAAACTTCGCATTTGCACATTTTCTGTGTAAATTGTTCAAAGTAGTCCTTGTGCATACAGTTGTACGGTTTGTTAAACTTTGAAATCAATGGTTTTTGTTTGGCATACATTTTAAAGTGAAAAATCTGAGTTAATGGTGGAGGTGTTGCCGTTCAGGTTATCAGTCAACCTACCAGGGTATTTACTAACAGCACAATAATGAAATCCTCCACATGTATTGATCACATCTTTCTTTACTAATGCTGCAGAAATCTGCTCTTGTCACGATCGTTTACGAACGAGAAGGACCAAGGCGCAGCATGATATGCATTCATATTCATTAACGACTAAACACATGACAAAACAACAAACGAAACGTGAAGTCCAAGGTAGCATACAAACAACATACCTTACACGGAACAAGATCCCACAACTAACAGGTGCCAAAAGGCTGCCTAAGTATGGTCCCCAATCAGAGACAACGAGCAACAGCTGCCTCTGATTGGGAACCACACAGGCCAACATAGATCTATACATTCTAGAATCTACACCATAGAAACAACATAACACGGAATATACACACCCTGACTCAACAAATAAACGTCCCCTGAGTCAGGGCGTGACAGCTCTAAAGCAGTATCCAAAACCATCGGATGTAGTGATCATAATATAGTAGCCATATCTAGGAAAGCCAAAGTTCCAAAGGCTGGGACTAATATATGTTGTATAAGAGGTCATACAATAAGTTTTGTAGTGATTCCTATGTTGAAGATGTAAAGAATAGTTTGGTGTGTAATGAGGAGCAACCAGATGCTGCACATGACACATTTATGAAATTGCTTATTCCAGTTACTAATAAGCATGCACCTATTAAGAAAATGACTGTAGAACCTGTTAAATCCCCATGGATTGATGAGGAATTTAAAAATGGTATGGCTGAGAGGGATGAGGCAAAAAATAATGGCAAATAAGGCTGGCTGCACAGCCGATTGGCAAACATACTGTAAATTGAGAAATCATGTGACTAAACTGAACAAAAGGAAGAAGAAACTGTACTATGAAACAAAGATAAATTATATAAAGAATGATAGTAAAAAAACTTTGGAGCACCTTAAATGAAATTTTTGGCAAAAAGGCGAACTCGGATCCATCATTCATTGAATCAGATGGCTCATTCATCACAAAACCCACTGATATTGCCCACGACTTTAAAAAAAATGTCATTGGCAAGATTAGCAAATTTAGGCATGACATGCCAACAACAAATTTGGAACCTATACACATCCATGCATAACTGACCAAATTATGAAAGACAATTGTAATTTTGAATTCCGTAAAGTGAGTGTGAAAGAGGTGAAAAACAATATTGTTGTCTATCAACAATGACAAGCCACCTGGGTCTGACAACTTGGATGGAAAATTACTGAGGATGATAGCGGACGATATTGCCACTCCTATTTGCCATCTCTTCAATCTAAGCCTACAGGAAAGTGGGTGCCCTCAGGCCTGGAGGGAAGCCAAAGTCATTCCGCTACCCAAGAGTAGCAAAGCACCCTTTGCTGGCTCAAACAGCCGACCAATCAGCCTGTTACCAACCCGTAGTAAACTTTTGGAAAATAATGGTTTGACGAGATACAATGCTATTTCACAGTAAACAAATTAACAATAGATTTTCAGTACGCTTATACAGAAGGGCATTCAACATGTACGGTACTTACACAAATGACTGATGATTGGCTGAAAGAAATTAATAAAATGATTGTGGGAGCATTTTTAGACTTCAGTTCAGCTTTTAGCCTTATTGATCATAATCTGCTGCTGGAAAAAAGTATGTGTTATGGCTTTACATCCCTTGCTACATTGAGAGTTACCTGTCTAACATAACACAGAGGGTGTTCTTTAATGAAAGCCTCTCCAACATAATCCAGGTAGAGTCAGGCATTCCCTAGGGAAGCTGTCTAGGACCCTTACTTTTTTCAATCTTTACTAATGACCTGCCACTGGCTCTGAGTAAAGCCTGTGTGTCTATGTATGCTGATGACTCAACACTATACATGTCAGCTACCACAGCAAGTGAAATCACTGCAACACTTAAAGAGATGCAGTCAGTTTCAGAATGGGGGTGGCAAGAAATAGTACTAAATATTTAAAAAACTAAAAGCATTGTATTTGGGACAAATCATTCACTAAACCTTAAATCTCAACTAAATCTTGTAATGAATAATGTGGAAATTGAGCAAGTTGAGGAGACTAAACTGCTTGGAGTAACCCTGGATTGTAAACTGTCATGGTCAAAACACACTGATGCAACAGTAGCTAAGATTGGGCAGGTCTGTCCATAATAAAGTGCTGCTCTGCCTTCTTAACAACGCTATCAACAAGGCAGGTCCTACAGGCCCTATTTTTGTCGCACATGGACTACTGTCAGGTGCCACAAAGAGGGACTTAGGAAAATTACAATTGGCCCAGAACAGGGCAGCACGGCTGGCCCTTAAATGTATGCGGAGAGCCAACATTAATAATATGCATGTCAATCTCTCCTGGTTCAAAGTAGAGGAGAGATTGACTTCATCACTACTTGTATTTGAGAGAAGTATTGACGTGTTGAATGAACTGAGCGGTCTGTTTAAACTACTAGCACACAGCTCAGACATCCATGCATATCCCACAAGACATGCCGCCAGAGGTCTCTTCACAGTCCCCAATTCCAGAACAGACTATTTGAGGGCCGCACAGTACTATTCCACATCAAGTAACTCATACAAGCAGTAAAATCCGATTTAAAAAACAAATACAAATACACCTTATGGAACAGTGGGGACTGTGAAGGGACGCACACACATGCACAGACACACGCACACACAATAACATACGCACTATAATTGTATTTTATTTTATTTAACCTTTATTTAACTAGGCAAGTCAGTTAAGAACAAATTATTATTTACAAAGACGGCCTACACCGGCCAAACCCGTGGAATTGCCCTTCCATAATGATGGGTCAATCAGAGCAAATTGCTGCTGAATCAAGTGATCATAAAGACTGGGTTGTGGCTAGGAACATTAGATTGGTTTATTCCCTCTGTAGAGGGAGCACTTGTAAAAATCATTCTAGCTTCTTCCCTTCCTTGAAGTGATCACTGATCTAATGAGAAATCAAGGGTTCCACATCATAGCTTTAACCAATCCAGTCTGATCAATGATTACTTTGAGGTAGGGACTGGGAGGCAGGAAGGATGCATTGTGAAAGTAGTATTGGAACGGGCCACCAGAATACCCACAGTGCCACTCTGATCACAGCTCTCTCCCTCCAGAGTGCTTTGGGCCAGTGGGGCGTCCATCTATGGTCCATCACCAGTGAGCCATTGCCTCACCCCCAGGTCCAACCCAGCTCTCCCTTGGCCATTAGGCTTGGTCTAACACAATAGTCCCATACTATCCTCAGGTGCTGGTTCTGGGAATGGAGGCTTTTACCTCTCAGCTCCCTCTGCTAGAATGAGAGACGATGAAAACGGAACAGATTGCCTACATAAAACAGCTCTAGCCACCTCCACTACTGTAATCCCTCTATACAGCAAGACATTGAAGTGTGTAAACATAAGAAACGACTTCGCAGATAAATTAAGCACCACCCACAGAAAACACACCCTTTGAAAATGGCATTCAAAAATACAAACAACATACAGCATGAAATAGCATGGCACATAGTATAAGAGCAGTTGAATAGCGTTTTAGAATAATAAAACACAGCTAGATGTCTGCAACATCTGCATTCGCGGCGGGGGGTTAGGGTAATAACGTGCGCCTTTGGTTTTGACATACCTGTCCTGTGGGTGTCGCAGGCACCCACCATTACAGCTATAATTGATCAGGCTTTGTGGTTGCGTGTTCACAGTGACTCACTACACTGATTAGTCACACTAACATGTGTCTGTATAAGTGTATGTGTCCAAGACAGGATGTGTGAGCATGTGTGTAGTATGTGTACAGACCCTGGAGAGGATGCAGTACTCACTGACTGGCTGCACAGTAGGAAACCTGACATGGCATCATTAGGTGCTTACACCATGTCCTCATGAATTAAGCAGGGAACTATTGAACTAGTTTTACAGCACAAAGCTGTTAGAGAGCAAGGAGAGCGTGAGCGACGTGACACTTCCATCGCACACAAAACCATACGTTGGATTTCCATATCACACAATCACCCTATTCACAAGAGAATGGCCCTGGACTGTGTGTTTACTCACTAAAACATGCAAGATCTGCCTTTGATGACATAACTCAAAGATTGTGTTCCATTATTGCCTGGTGTATTGTTATACACAATGTACATAAATTAGCTATTGTCATATTTTCATGTCAAATACAAGTATACATTTCTGAAACTCTCATGTACTCTACTGTTTACCACTCACTTGTAGTGTCTAAGAAAGCCATAGAAAACTGAATCCAATGGATTATTTCTCTCCAAAAGGATACATTTCAATTTTGAAGCGGGACTACTGAATCTATCCTCTGTATCACTCTTCCATCATTGCACCTCTCTTTCCCTCCATCAGTACAGGGAGAAGCTGAGCATATTTGCATCACACAGTTAGCTGTCAATGTAGTGGCGTCTGTGCTAATGTTAAATGAAAAAGACCCACCCTTCAGCGCTTGTCTCTGTAGTTTTATTGGTCTAGCTTTGGATGGCGAAGAGATAATAGAACTCATACTGCTGTTTAACGGTCTTTCATTTCTTGTATGCTGCGTTCCTCTGAACTCAGACAAATACAGAGCAGAGCAGCAGACTTTCTTTCCACCGAGGCAGTATCCCACTTAACGCGTGAGGAGGGTAGGTTGTAACTCTGTCCCGTTACCTGTCTCATACGTCTCAGAGTAGGTGGCTGAGCGGAAACAAAGAGGCTGAGTGAGTACCCAAACATTCATAGGCCTTCCATCCTTCCTTCCATCCATCCTTCCTTCCATCCCTTCATTCCTTTCTTTACATCCTTTCCTCACATTTGTGTCCTTTCCTTACCTCTGAAAGGCTGAAATGACTGTACTTGTTAAACTGCTAAGAGTAGGCCTTAAACATATTACTTGTTAAAGCAGGCAGAGTAAGTATCCATGGGCAAAGGTGTCGGCTCATCAAAGATGGGAAACTATCAAAAGTTGCGTGGAGCCCTGTGTATCTGTTACTCTGACAGCTTTGTATCCAAAGCCCTGCCACTCTGGAGGCTCCTGAAGAGGGAAGGGAGATGGGGAACAGGATTTGGGAAAAGGAGCAACAGAGGGATGGAAGAGGAAAGTGGATGAGAGAAGCAGGGAAGATAAGCAGAACAAATGGATGGGGTAGATATGCAGAAGACAAGGAGCAGGGTAGAGGAGAGGCAGAGAGAAGCAGAGGAGAAAAGCAAGGAGAAAAGTGGGGGAATGGTAGAGGAGAAGTAGAGAAGAGTGAAGGAGAGAAGGGGAGATGGAGTGAGGGAATGGTAGAGGAGGGGAGGAGAGGAGCAGAGGAGAGGAGTGGAGGAGAGGAGAAAAGCGGGGGTGCGGTGCGGAGGTGTTGGACTGGTTTCATCCAGGCTATTGTGGTGGAAAAGAGAACAGATGGCCTGATTGTGCTACTGTACCACCTCAGCCTCACCTGTGTGTACTAATCCCCCAGGCCTGATTAGAAGGCTCAGGAGAGAATGGGGAATAAATAAAATACATTTTTGCTAAATGACTAAAATGTAAATGTAAATCTGGGAGCGGGAGGTTGTTACCATACTGCAGCGCCTTCTGCGTTCAAGTGTCGCCCGTGTTTTCAACAATTGGTATGGCATACAATATTTTTGAGAAGTGGTTGAAACAACAGAGTTAGTTAGCATATTTCATTTTAGATCATTGGCCCTGCCAGGCTCATGTTTAATTAGAAAACATGTTTTCAGGAAACGGGATTCAAATAATCATTCACTGCGAAAATCACTTGATATCTAAAAAGGCCAAGATGTTTGTTTTGCCCAAGCAATATCGCCCCCACTAACACAACAGCTGCTAATTTTCTAATTTTAATAAG
This sequence comes from Coregonus lavaretus, assembly GCF_964263955.1. Lineage (NCBI taxonomy): Eukaryota > Metazoa > Chordata > Actinopteri > Salmoniformes > Salmonidae > Coregonus > Coregonus lavaretus. The sequence continues at coordinate 23,322,155 of NC_139999.1, read as the reverse complement.
TCCACTGTGGTATTTGAGGGAAAGTGAGAAAAGGAGTCATATGGACAAGCATCCAGCCGAAACATTGAGTAAAGAACTTGATGACTGAGGTACAGTGAGGGAAGAAAGTATTTGATCCCCTGCAGATTTTGTACGTTTGCCCACTGACAAAGAAATGATCAGTCTATAATTTTAATGGTAGGTTTATTTGAACAGTGAGAGACAGAATAACAACAAAACAATCCAGAAAAACGCATGTCAAAAATGTTATAAATTGATTTGCATTTTAATGAGGGAAATAAGTATTTGACCCCCTCTCAATCAGAAAGATTTCTGGCTCCCAGGTGTCTTTTATACAGGTAACGAGCTGAGATTAGGAGCACACTCTTAAATGGAGTGCTCCTAATCTCAGCTTGTTACCTGTATAAAAGACACCTGTCCACAGAAGCAATCATTCAATCAGATTCCAAACTCTCCACCATGGCCAAGATCAAAGAGCTCTCCAAGGATGTCAGGGACAAGATTGTAGACCTACACAAGCCTGGAATGGGCTACAAGACCATCGCCAAGCAGCTTGGTGAGAAGGTGACAACAGTTGGTGCTATTATTCGCAAATGGAAGAAACACAAAAGAACTGTCAATCTCCCTCGGCCTGGGGCTCCATGCAAGATCTCACCTCGTGGAGTTGCAATGATCATGAGAACGGTGAGGAATCAGCCCAGAACTACACGGGAGGATCTTGTCAATGATCTCAAGGCAGCTGGGACCATAGTCACCAAGAAAACAATTGGTAACTTTACTACGCCTTGAAGGACTGAAATCCTGCAGCGCCCGCAAGGTCCCCCTGCTCAAGAAAGCACATATACAGGCCCGTCTGAAGTTTGCCAATGAACATCTGAATGATTCAGAGGAGAACTGGGTGAAAGCATTGTGGTCAGATGAGACCAAAATGGAGCTCTTTGGCATCAACTCAACTCGCCGTGTTTGGAGGAGGAGGAATGCTGCCTATGACCCCAAGAACACCATCCCCACCGTCAAACATGGAGGTGGAAACATTATGCTTTGGGGGTGTTTTTCTGCTAAGGGGACAGGACAACTTCACCGCATCAAAGGGACGATGGAAGGGGCCATGTACCGTCAAATCTCTCACCCTCAGCCAGGGCATTGAAAATGGGTCGTGGATGGGTATTCCAGCATGACAATGACCCAAAACACACAGCCAAGGCAACAAAGGAGTGGCTCAAGAAGAAGCACATTAAGGTCCTGGAGTGGCCTAGCCAGTCTTCAGACCTTAATCCCATAGAAAATCTGTGGAGGGAGCTGAAGGTTCGAGTTGCCAAACGTCAGCCTCGTAACCCTAATGACTTGGAGAAGATCTGCAAAGAGGAGTGGGACAAAATCCCTCCTGAGATGTGTGCAAACCTGGTGGCCAACTACAAGAAACGTTTAACCTCTGTGATTGCCAACAAGGGTTTTGCCACCAAGTACTAAGTCATGTTTTGCAGAGGGGTCAAATACTTATTTCCTTCATTAAAATGCAAATCAATTTATAACATTTTTGACATGCGTTTTTCTGGATTTTGTTGTTGTTATTCTGTCTCTCACTGTTCAAATAAACCTACCATTACAATTACAGACTGATCATGTCTTTGTCAGTGGGCAAACATACAAAATCAGCAGGGGATCAAATACTTTTTTCCCTCACTGTATATCGACTGCTGGGAGGAAATTACTGAAAGACACATAGACAGAGAGACAGAGAGACAGAGAGAGAGAGAGAGAGAGAGAGAGAGAGAGAGAGAGAGAGAGAGAGAGAGAGAGAGAGAGAGAGAGAGGGAAGGAGATACAATCAGATAGAAAGGAGAGAAGAATAAAGGGAATATGAGAGGGGAGATAGAGGTCTACATCCATGTGAGAAAATTATGAGAGTGAGATTTAGAAGACACTGTAATGATAAAGATACACTTTTCACAGTCTGAGCTAGCCAATCGGGTTCAAGTGATAGTAAAGGCTGAGCCCGAACTCACAATTAGGGAGTCTTCTTTACTGTTACAATACCATCCACTTATTATCCTGCTACTGAGTTCAAATCAAATCCATTTTTATTTGTCACATACACGTGTTTAGCAAATGTTTTTGCGGGTGTAGCGAAATGCTTGTGCTTCTAGCTCCGACAGTGAAGTAATATCTAACAAGTAATATCTAACAATTTCACAACATATACCTAATACAAACAATCTAAGTAATGAATGGAATTAAGAATATATACATATATGGACGAGCAATGACATAGCGGCATGGACTAGGATACAGTAGAATATTATAGAATACAGTATATACATATGAAATGAGTAATGCAAGATATGTATCCAAGATGGTGTAGCAGTGCGGTCGTGTTCTCTTGTATGTCCATGTAAATAGCCTGTTTTTTTGTTGTATATTTTTGTATTTTACGTATATATTTCCTTATCACACTTTTCATCCTTCTACTAAATATACCTTCCTGCAACCAGCCTCACTCAATGTGGAACGGATTCTATTATTTACTCACCTTTATCTAGAATCTCCAGTTGAAACTAGCCAGCCAGCTAACTAGCTACTTGCTATTAGCCAACGTTAGTTGTTTTCACCCAGAACACCGGATTTTCTGCCAGAATCACTGAATCACTGGACCTTTACACTGGATAATCGCAACTAGCTAGCTGCAACCAAATGAACGTTGTTGTTGGCTAATCAGCCTTGAGCTAGCCTTGAGTCAGGCACATCTCCCGGCTATCTACCTCTCTGCCAACCGGACGGGACCTCCTAGAGTCGACACAGAGCCCCGCCGATCCATCACGACTGGTCTGCCGACGTAATCGTCTGTGGTTTCAACAGGTTTCCCGTTGCGACGACCACAAAGATCCATCTGCTAGCCCCGGCCCGCTAGCACACGCAAACAACAACCATGCTTCCTGCTCGCTGGGCTGTAGCACCAATTCGAACTGCTCTCAGACTCACATATTGCTGTTCACTGGACCTTATGATCACTCAGCTGCACAGCTGATGCCTGCTGGACTGTTGCTTTACACGGTACCCTGTCCTGTTTATCTGTTTAGCCTCAGCCCAAACTTTATCGCCATTACCAGTTGTTGTCTTAGCTCTCTCTAATAACACCTGTGATTGCTTTATGCCTCTCTCCCATGTCAATATGCCTTGCCTATTGCTGTTCCAGTTAGTTCTTATTATACAATTTCACTGTAGAACCCCAAGTCCCTCTCAAACTGCCTCAAATAGTTCCTTTGTTCCACCCCACATACACGCCAAGACCAGCTCAATCGGTGCCTCCAGTGATGCTATCTCTTTCATTGTTACCCAACGCTTAGGTTTACCTCCACTGTACTCATATCCTTCCATATCCTTGTCTGTACATAATGCCCTGAATCTTTTCTACAACGCCTGGAAATCTGCCCCCTTTATTCTCTGTACCCAACGCACTAGAAGACCAGTTCTTAAAGCCTTTAGCCGTATCCTTATTCTAGTCCTCCTCTGTTCCTCTGGTGATGTAGAGGCTAACCCAGGCCCTGCAGCCCCCAGTATCACTCCTACTCCCCAGGAGCTATCATTTGTTGACTTCTGTAACCGTAAAAGCCTTGGTTTTCTGCACGTTAACATCAGAAGCCTCCTTCCTAAGTTTAGTTATTCACTGCGTTAGCACACTCCGCCAACCCTGATGTTCTAGCAGTGTCTGAATCCTGGCTTAGGAAGGCCACCAAAAATTCTGAAATGTCCATCCCCAACTACAACATTTTCCGTCTAGATAGAACTGCCAAAGGGGGTGGAGTTGCAATCTACTGTAGATATAGCCTGCAGAGCTCTATCATACTATCCAGATCTGTGCCCAAACAGTTTGAGCTTCTACTTCTAAAAATCCACCTTACCAGAAATAAGTCTCTCACTGTTGCTGCTTGCTACAGACCCCCCTCAGCCCCCAGCTGTGCCCTGGACACCATATGTGAATTGATTGCCCCCCATTTATCCTCAGAGTTCGTACTGCTTGGTGACCTAAATTGGGATATGCTTAACATCCCGGCTATCCTACAATCCAAACTAGATGCCCTCAATCTCACACAAATTATCAACGAACCTACCAGGTACAACCCTAAATCCGTAAACATGGGTACCCTCATAGATATCATCCTGACTAACTTACCCTCTAAATACACCTCCGCTGTCTTCAACCAGGATCTCAGCGATCACTGCCTTATTGCCTGCATCCGTAACGGGTCTGCAGTCAAACGACCACCCCTCATCACTGTCAAACGCTCCCTAAAACACTTTAGCGAGCAGGCCTTCCTAATTGACCTGGCCCAGGTATCCTGGATGGATATCGATCTCATTCCGTCAGTAGAGGATGCCTGGTTGTTCTTTAAAAGTAATTTCCTCTCAATCTTAAATAAACATGCCCCATTCAAAAAATACAGAACTAAGAACAGATATAGCCCCTGGTTCTCCTCAGACTTGACTGCCCTTGACCAGCACAAAAACATCCTGTGGCATACTGCATTAGCATCGAATAGCCCCCGCGATATGCAACTTTTCAGGGAAGTTAGGAACCAATATACACAAGCAGTTAGGAAAGCAAAGGCTAGCTTTTTCAAACAGAAATGTGCATCCTGTAGCACTAACTCCAAAAAGTTTTGGGACACTGTAAAGTCCATGGAGAATAAGAGCACCTCCTCCCTGCTGCCCACTGCACTGAGGCTAGAAAACACTATCACCACCGATAAATCTCAATAATCTAGAATTTCAACAAGCATTTTGCTACAGCTGGCCATGCTTTCCACCTGGCTACCACTACCACGGCCACCAGCTCTGCACCCTCCGCTGCAACTTGCCCATGCCCGGTGGACAAATTCAGCCCATGCACAAATTCAGACAGCTGATGTTCTGAAAGAGCTGCAAAATCTGGACCCCTACAAATCATCTGGGCTAGACAATCTGGACCCTTTCTTTCTAAAACTAGCCGCCGAAATTGTCGCAACCCCTATTACTAGCCTGTTCAACCTCTCTTTCGTAACGTAACGTCTGACATCCCCAGAGATTGGAAAGCTGCCGCGGTCATCCCCCTCTTCAAAGGGGGTGACACTCTAGATCCAAACTGTTACAGACCTATATCCATCCTGCCCTGCCTTTCGAAAGGCAGGGCAGAGCAGGATGCATATAACTTGGCTTTTTGAAAGCCAAGTTAACAAACAGATCACCAACCATTTTGAATACCACCGTACCTTCTCCGCTATGCAATCCGGTTTCCGAGCTGGTCATGGGTGCACCTCAGCCACGCTCAAGGTCCTAAACGATATTATAACCGCAATCGATAATAGACAGTACTGTGCATCCGTCTTCATCGACCTGGCCAAGGCTTTGGACTCTGTCAACCACCGCATTCTTATTGGCAGACTAAATAGCCTTGGTTTCTCAAATGACTGCCTCACCTGGTTCACCAACTACTTCTCAGATAGAGTTCAATGTGTCAAATCAGAGGGCCTGTTGTCTGGACCTACGGCAGTCTCTTTGGGGGTGCCACAGGGTTCAATTCTTGGGCCGACTCTTTTCTCTGTGTATATCAATGATGTCGCTCTTGCTGCTGGTGACTCTCAGATCCACCTCTACGCAGACGACACCATTTTGTATACATCTGGCCCTTCATTGGACACTGTGTTAATAAACCTCCAAACGAGCTTCAATGCCATAAAACACTCCTTCAATAGCCTCCAACTGCTCTTAAACACTAGTAAAACTAAATGCATGCTCTTCAATCGAACGCTGCTGGCACCCGCCCACCCGACTAGAATCACTACTCTCGACGGGTCTGACCTAGAGTATGTGGACAACTACAAATACCTAGGTGTCTGGTTAGACTGTAAACTCTCCTTCCAGACTCACATGAAGCATCTCCAATCCAAAGTTACATCTAGAATCGGCTTCCTATTTCGCAACAAAGCCTCCACTCATGCTGCCAAACATGCCCTCGTAAAACTGACTATCCTACCGATCCTTGACTTCGGCGATGTAATTTACAAAATAGCCTCCAACACTCGACTCAGTAAATTGGATGTAGTTTATCACAGTGCCATCCATTTTGTCACCAAAGCCCTATATACTACCCACCACTGTGACCTGTACGCTCTTGTTGGCTGGTCCTCACTACATATTCGTCGCCAAACCTACTGGCTCCAGGCCATCTATAAATCACTGCTAGGCAAATCCCCGCCTTATCTTAGCTCATTGGTCACCATAGCAACACCCACCCGTAGTATGCGCTCCAGCAGGTATATCTCACTGGTCATCCCCAAAGCCAACACCTCCTTTGGCCGCCATTCCTTCCAGTTCTCTGCTGCCAATGACTGGAACGAATTGCAAAGATCTCTGAAGCTGGAGACTCTTATCTCCCTCACTAACTTTAAGCATCAGTTGTCAGAGCACCTTACCGATCACTGCACCTGTAAACAGCCCATCTGAAATTAGCCCACCCAACTACCTCATCCCCATATTGTTATTTATTTTGCTCATTTGCTCCCCAGTATCTCTATTTGCACATCATCTCTTGCACATCTATCATTCCAGTGTTAATATGAATTGTAATTATTTTGCACTATGGCCTATTTATTGCCTTACCTCCATTTCTTGCTACATTTGCACACACTGTATATATATTTTCTGTTGTATTTTTGACTTTATGTTTTGTTTTACCCCATATGTAACTCTGTGTTGTTGTTTTTATCGCACTGCTTTGCTTTATCTTGGCCAGGTCGCAGTTGTAAATGAGAACTTGTTCTCAACTGGCTTACCTGGTTAAATAAAGGTTAAAAAAAATTAAACAATTAAAAAAACATTATTAAAGTGACTAGTGTTCCATTTCTTAAAGTGGCCAGTGATTTCTAGTCTGTCTATAGGCAGCAACCTCTAATGTGCTTGTGATTGCTATTTAACAGTCTGACAATCACATATACTGACATGTGACGTAACTGTCTGTGTACACAATAACAATAAAATATTTGAGAGAAAGGTGAGCCTACTGTCACAACTTCCGCCGAGGCTGCCTCCCCTCCTTGTTTGGGCAGGCTTCGGCGTTCGTCGTCACCGGAGAACTAACCACTGCCGCCCCAATCATCATCACAATTGTCTTGTCAAACCACACACCTGGTTCTATTCCCCTAATTAGTCCGTGTATAAGTGTTCCCTCTGCCCCCTTGTTCTTGTGGGTGATTGTTTATTTGTGGAGGTTAGTGAAGCTCGGTGGAGCACGTGTATTGTGTATCGACGGGGGTATTTTTCCCATATGCCTTGTATTTTCCAGTGTGCCTGTTTTGTGCCCTGGAGTGTGTTTGGCGCATTTCTGCGTAAACCTGTATTTTGCGGATTAAAGCCTGTTATTCTGTGATTTACCCTCCTGCATTTTGGCAATGAGGCCCTTTATCTACAGTGCCTTCAGAAAGTATTCACACCCTTTGACTTATTCCACATTTTGTTGTGTTAACGCTTGAATTCAAAATTGATTAAATAAAAAATAAAAACACAATACCCCATAATGTCAAAGTGAAAACATGTTTTTAGAAATGTTTGCAAATGTATTGTGTAGATGGGTGAGATTTTTACATCAGTATTCACACCCCTGAGTCAATACATGTTAGATTCACCTTTGGCAGGGATTACAGATGTGAGTCTTTCTGGGTAAGTCTCAGAAACATTAATGTTGTCTAGGTAAGCAACTCAAGTGTATATTTGGCCTTGTGTTTTAGGTTATTGTCCCGCTGAAAGGTGAATTCATATCCCAGTGTCTGGTGGAAAGTAGACTGAACTAGGTTTTCCTCTAGGATTTTGCCTGTGCTTCGCTTCATTCCGATATTTTTTATCCTGAAAAAACCCCTGTCCTTAACGATTACAAGCATACCCATAACATTATGCAGCCACCACTAAGCTTGAAAATATGGAGAGTGGTACTCAGTAATGTGTTGTATTTGCCCGACATAACACTTTCTATTCAGGACAAAAAGTAAATTGCTTTGCCACATTTTTGCTGTATTACTTTAGTGCCTTGTTGCAAACAGGATGCATGTTTTAGAATATTTTTTGTTATGTATGTGCTTCTTTCTTTTCATTCTGTCAATTAGGTTAGTATTGTGGAATAACTATAATGTTGTTGATCCATCCTCAGTTTTCTCCTATCACAGCCATCAAACTCTGTAACTGTTTTAAAGTCACCATTGGCCTCATGGTGAAATCCCTGAGCGGTTTCCTTCCTCTCCGGCAACTGAGTTCGGAAGGACGCCTGTATCTTCGTAGTGACTGGGTGTATTGATACACCATCCAAAGTGTAATTAATAACTTCACCATTCTCAAAGGGAATGTCAGCTTTTTTTTTTTTTTTTACCTGTCCATCAATGGGTGCCCTTCTTTGCGAGGCATTGGAAAAACTCCTTGGTCTTTGTGGTTGAATCTGTGTTTGAAATTCACTGCTCGACTGAGGGACCTTACAGATAATCGAATGTGTGGGGTACAGAGATGAGGTAGTCATTCAACAATCATGTTACTAAAACTATTATTGCACAAAGAGTGAGTCCATGCAACTTATTATGTGACTTGTTAAGCAAATGTTTACTCCTGAACTTATTTAGGCTTGCCATAACAAAGGGGATGAATACTTATTGATTCAAGCCGTTTCAGCTTTTCATTTGTAATGAATTTGTAAAAATTTGTAAAAACATAATTCCACTTTGACATTATGGGGTATTGTGTGTAGGCCAGTGACACAAATTTAATTCATTTAAATGCAGGCTGTAACACAACAAAATGTGGAAAAATTGAAGGGGTGTGAATACTTTCTGAAGGCACTGTACTTCCCCAGAGTCAGATGAACTCGTGGATACCATGTTTATGTCTCTGTGTCCAGTATGAAGGAAGTTAGAGGAAGTTTCATGAGCCAATGCCAACTACCATTAGTGCAATGACTGGAAGTCTATGGATATCTGCTAGCATTTATGAGATCAGCTTAGAGTGACTTCATTGGGTCAGACAGGACAAGGTCACACCCCAGATACTCTACAATCACCAGCTCATCAAGTAAAGGATCAAGAGCAGTAATTAAGTGCCCTCTATCTTATGGTGGGCAACGGTTTGACATGGGCCACCATGTGTCCATTCACTCAACATTAGTCGTTATTGTAATGTGACAAAGATAGTTTCTAAATGGAGCAAGTCTAACCAGTATGACAACTTATCCCAGGAGAGTGAACCCTTGCCACTCATCTCCACAAAATGTCTGCTAACAAGAACCACCCATCAGACTGCATGGTGTATATTTCATGAGACTCACTAAAGAATGCCAAATTGTCTGGTGTATTTCATCATGCGAGAAAGGGAGCAAAACATGTTGTCACCACGAGAAATCAGCACCTGCAAAGTATTGCTTTGGGAATTCCTATTGGAGGTTTCTCTATATGGAGTATTGCGGATGGACAACTGCATTCTCAGGAGCCCCAGTATCTGCTGATTTTCTCTACCCCCTGTCATGGAAATATTATAATGGCCAGTTTGAAGGTTGTAACAAAAACCAGCAAACACTCCGCCATCCAAGCACCGGAGTTGCCCATCCTTAATACACTGACACAAGGTTCCCGTACGATGACGATAATAAATAGGCCTACTCATACTCGTCATCATTAACCATCAGCGTAAACCGAGTCCATGAATTGTGGAAGCCTAGTATAGGCTAGGAGGAATACTGTCATTCTATTCCATGAAGAACAGAAGAAAAGGAAACACCTTTCTATTAAGGGGATCAGATAACAGGTCACTCCGAGGTAAAGAAACCTCTGAAGATCTTCCTGTAATTGTCTATCTCTGACTTCACCATTAAAAAAAATATATGATGGAGATATCCAGATGGATGTCATCACTGCTTTGACCTTTTGATGTCACGACAATGGCCACTGCATTAAAAAATCAGATTCAATCTGCAAGTATTAAAAATGGCCTCATATGCTGTCCACTGGCTGGGATTTTACATGGACGTATTACTCATTTTAAGTTTAAGGGCTTTGAGAGGAGGAAATAATGTGTTACTTTTAGCCTAAACATCTACTTGAATTAAGCCAGTCTATACATTTTAATTATTTGGGAGATGGACAGCGTTATTCATGCTAAAAAATACAAAGCTAATACAGTATGTAAATGAGGCTGGTGTGATTGTGATGTCTCTTGGAGCTGGTTACATTACTATTCAGGTAGCTTAGATCAAAGCTCTACACGACCAATAAGCTTCCACTAGCAGGTGTGTGGATTTTCCTGACCACGACCAGGCTACATTTTATAATGTACTGGATGCAGTGGAAAAGTAATCTGTCAGATGAAATATAGGCCTACAGCACATTGCCTATAGACAACAATACAAACGCTACTCTTTGTGAAATAAGCAATTAATCTGGTGTTCGTGCACAAGCCTTACAAGCTTTAATTGATTCATGTAGGAACAGAAGGATGCTTATCCTCCCTGGAGGCTAGACTTATGCAAGTGCTACTACAATGGGCAGGGCACCAGAGCAGAGTCACTGATAGGCAGTGGGTGAGCTGAAGAAGGCACTTTAAATTACCCACAAACAAAAAGGCCACTATATTTCCAGCTATATGGCACTTCCTTGTGATTGAATTAGACTACATTTCAATGGGAGATGCACTTTAAGGAAACTATGTGACTGTGCAACTGGTAGACATGTCACTGATGTAGTTTTGCTGCTATTGAAATATGCCTTTACTGGACTTGCTTCTTTCCAACACCAGCATCAGAAGAGTTGGGGCTGCACTCAAATTCCACCCCATCATTAATGCATATTAGTTAACATTGTGCATGGGTGGTTCCTTTCTAATAATGACTACCCTACCGTTAATCCCATGCCAGAAGACAGGCAACTAGTTTCATGAGATACTACAGTATAGGATACTATTTAAAAGTAATTCAAATCTATGTAGTCACTGTTGTGTGTTTATTCTTTACAGTGGTCTTACCTTCTGCTGTCGTCTGGCCATGTCGGTGGGTTGCTTGGCATTGAAAGGGTAGGCAATGCAGCGCATTACAAAGACATAGAGCTGGAGCCTCTTCTTTCGCTCTTCCTCCTCCCTCTGCATCTTTTCCAGATCATCTTTCTCCTTATCGCTGGCCACCGAGGGGCTGGGGCTGGGGCTGGACGGGCGAGCGCTGCTTCCCCTGCTCGAGGGCTGGAGCCCACAAGAACTCTCGGTGGTCCGGCTGGGTGACACCCGTGCGCCCCCGGTCTTTGGTGCCATCACCTCTTTGCGTTCTTCTTCCACCATTTCATCCGCTTCCTCCTCACTGGAAGATGGGTCCAACATGTTGGTGGTCTTGGATGGAGATTATCTAGACAGAGTGAGAAAGCGGAGACTAATGACTCTCAGTGCCACAGGAGGTTTTTCAAGAATATTCAGAGACAGCTGCTATTTGTGTTGCGTTAGCAACGCCGGGGGGGGGGGGGGGGGGGGGGTAGAAAAAATACTGATAAACTCGATGTATATCAGGAAATCTCAGTTAAGAGGAATTACGAAAGCGCACGACTGATGTAGAAAGGGAGTAGGCCTAGGCTGGTCAAACTCTGCACAAAAAGCTATTGAATTCGAACGAAAGAAAAATGTAGTTGCTTAGCCTACGAGTTTTCAGCGTTTAACTCTCCACTCACCGCCGGGGATTTGCTAGGATGCTATGAGAAGGGGTGGGGTCAGTTGAAAGATTATAAAGAACGCTTTTCAGTCGCCTGCTAAGCAACGCGCGGATGGGGAAGGTACCGGGAACTGACCATGATTCTGAATAGAAAGGCAAATTATAGCTGGGAGTGGGAGCGCAGTTGATGCGGTTGTCGCGACAAGGTGGATTGTTTACTCAATCCACCTGATGATCTGAGACTCGGAGGCATCTCCATTGTAGATTCTCACCAATTAAGCCTTTTCCCACATCATTATTTATTTATTCCCCATATTCACTTTTATTTCCGCCAAGATCCACTTGTTGCCCTATTCTAAATTTGATGCGTGGAATAGTCAATAGTCAGGCTTGAAGTGCATGATTTAATCGACTATTAATTCCTATATTTTTGTTTATTATAGTGCCTTTGTTGGATTTTAGCCTAGTAAGCCTAATATTGCCTATAGGGCCTATATCCTATGCATCAGAATTGAGCTGCAAAATTAAATCAGTATACTGATGACATATGTGCGTTATAGAAAACACATTTAGCCTACACATCTCCATGGTTGTCATCAATCTTCAATGCTGACAGCATGATACCTTGCCCTGGAGCACCCTTGCCATGCAGGAATGGTCCTCACATAATTCCAATCGAACACAGGATACCCACTGGGCACAAACTGCTTGAATCAACGATGTTTCAACGTAATTGTCAAAACATTGTGAAAAATACATTGGATTTGAAAAAAATAAATCAACATAAACTGTGGTTTTAAGGGTGAAATTTCAACCACAGGATTTTGTCATCATGGTAACCAATTTTCAACATAGAAGAACCTTGTATAAAATATGTTGAATTTGTACCTTTGAAACAACATCAGATCTTCAACATTATATCCACTATCAGAAATAAAACAGTCTGGACAGACAGCACCTCTTACTGGAGGGTTGATCTATCTACAGCTATCCTTCTGGTCTCCCAGCCAGGGTTTTAACAAAGCCCAGCCCTGCTTAGCTTTGATATTTGTCACTGACTACTACCAATGTGCTATTACATGAATTGATAAGATCTCCTAATAACGAAATAGATTCACTGTTGCTATCAAAGTCATTCCAAAGGGTAGGTAAGTCATATATCATCAATGATACTATTTAGTCCTATATAGCATTTGCGAAGTCATCAACAGCTATTGTTTCAATTCAACCCAGGGTTCAACTAAAAATAGACAATACATATAGGCCTAGGGTTTCAAGCTTTGGTTAATTTCAAATGTAATCTTCAAGTTAATCATTAATGTGTTGGTTTCATATCTCCATCTCAACCAAAAACCAATGTTAAAGAATAGCACTAAATCAAATCAAACTTGATTTAAAGTGCATCTAAAGTTAGATTTTATTTAGTCATATTCTTTAACTTTGGTTGAGATGAAGATGTGAATCCAACATATCAATTATTAATTTGTAGACAAACTGGAATTAAAGCCAGACTAAGTCAGAGGCACAAAATATACGTCTCCTTTAAATGTTGGTATTTGGTTGCATTGACAACCAAACACAATTCAATATCACTTTTGCAATACAGTAAATAGCCTATTAACTTGTGGGCAAGTTAACAAATGATATGTTGGATTCACGTCTCCAAGTAAACCAAAAATACAAGTTAAAGAATAGGATTAAGCCAGTGGCTCAGATGAAACTATCCAAGCATTAGCATCACCTTTAAATGTTGATAGTTGGTTGCACTGTCAACACACGAAGTCCCCGCCACATACACGGAGCAAGACACGGTAATTAACTTGTCCAACAGGTCTATATCTGACACATGTTCATCTGCCCAAGATAAGGGACTATCATTTGACCCTACATCACAGGCCAATGACTTTGATACCGTTATAGACTTTCAAAAGTCTTTCCGCAGTTTGAGGTTGACTGAGTTTTTTGGTAATGGGGTTGCTCCCTATGCACCTGCCAATGATAATCTATTGAACAATATTAGTAACCAGACAGGTAATGGTGCTAATGTTTTCCCCATTGATAACCTGAATGACAATGAACCTGACTTTCACCCTGAGGACATGACAAGGGAAAATACATATTTTAAGAGGAAAAGCACGTTTTTACCACCTAAAATAAATCCCTCTCTTGAAACATATTGCCGCCTAGTTGAGAAAGATGTACATAATCTCCTGGCTAAGAAAAAAGAATACAAGGTATTCCACAATATGTCCAAAGCAGAGAAAGAATCTCTTATGGAACTCAAAAATGACTCCAGTATCATTATAAAAACCTGCCGACAAAGGAGGTGCAATAGTGATACTAAATGCAGCAGACTATGAAAAGGAAATTCTGAGACAACTTAGTGATGATGAATTTTACAAAAGACACCGTAAGGACCCTACTAATCAATTCAAGTCTCTGATCCATGATAAATTGTCAACATTTTTGAATGAAGGGGAAATTACAAAGACAGAATATGAGTATATGAAAGTTGACTGCCCAACCACACCTGTCACATGCGCTCTCCCCAAAATTCACAAGAGCATGACACCACCCATATCAGGCAGGCCCATTGTGAGTAGTAACGGATCTCTGACAGAATATCTCTACCTTTGTAGACTATTTTGTGAAACCCTGGGCGATCTCCCTCCCCACATATACCAGAGACTCTATTGATTTAATTATTATTTTTTAAATCTGTGGACCATATACCTGAGAATTATATTCTGTGTACTTTTAATAATAAATAATAATAATAATAATAATTACTTTTGATGTTACCAGTCTATAAACTAACATCCCCCATCAGGGTGGCCTAGAGGCCCTCAAGTTCTACCTCAATGAACGTCCCCCTAATGCTCTTCCCAGCACCAATTGTATTGTGGACCTGGCTGAACTGGTATTAACCGCCAACAATTTTCTCTTCAGAGGAGGCTTTTTCCTCCAGACCAAAGGGACAGTGATGGGGAGCACTATGGCTCCTAATTATGCTAACCTATATCTAGGAATGTTAGAAAAACAGGTGGTGCTGAATCCAGACCTTAACCCTTTTCTCTCCAATATTCTCCTAATTCTGAGATATTTGGATGACATTTTCGTGATCTATACAGGGACCCAGGGGGAACTTTTGGAATTCCATGCTTATCTAAACTCTATGAATGAACACCTTCATTTCACCATTAACTATGACCTATCACCAATCCGTTTTCTTGATGTGATGTTTATTAAGGACAAAACATCCCTCTCTACAGATCTCTATAGGAAACCTACGGACAGGAATACCCTCCTTAGAGGTGACAGCTTTCATCCAAGTCCACTTATTAAAAGTCTCCCTATAAGTCAATTCAGTCGCATCAGAAGAATATGCAGCTCTGATGCTTCTTATCAGAAACAGACCACGGACCTCACACAGAGGTTTAAGGAAAGGGTGTACAAAGACAATTGGATAAAACATGCCAATGATCGTTTTGAAGGACTAACACAGCTGGAAAGCCTTCAACCAAAAGTTAAAGAAAAAGCAGAACATGTCCCCTCATGCTTTACCCAATACTCACCATTGGGGAAGGCATTTAAGGACATTATCCGGAAGCACTAGTACATTATTGATACTGACCCACAATTGAAACCCATTTTTAAATATCCCCCACGTATGATCTTTAAAAGACCCCCAAACCTGAGAGACATTGTGGTTAAATCTGATTAACCACCAGAGAAAAGGGAAACTTTCTTGGACAAGGTTCCGGAGGGTAATTACAAATGTGGCCAATGTGCTCAATGCAGCTTCACGTACAAATGCAACTAATTTACCCACCTCCGCACAGGACAAATATTTAAGATCAAAGGCCTGATTACTTGCATGTCCACCAATGTTGTTTACATGTTGAAATGTCCTTGTGGTCTGTTTTACATAGGGAAAACCCGCAGAAGCCTTAAGACACGGATTCGTGAGCACCACAGCAATATATGGACAGGTGAGAAAAAAAATCTGGTTGCTGTTCATTTTGTAAAAGCTGGACATCCTATTAGTTCTCTGAGATACATTGGAATAGAAATGGTCTAGATGTCACGCAGTGGAGGGGACATTGAGAGGAAACTTCTTCAAAGGGAATATTTTTGGATCCAGATGCTCAACACACTGTCTCCTCTTGGCCTTAATGAGGAGTTTAACTTGAAACCGTTTTTATAATTTCATTATTGTCCAAATTGTGTGGTAAAATGTTTTATCTAATTGAACATTGAATGAATATTGTATGTATATTACTGTAAATATTGATTGCATTCCTTGTACAGTGAAGGAAAAAAGTATTTGATCCCCTGCTGATTTTGTACGTTTGCCCACTGACAAGGAAATGATCAGTCTATAATTTTAATGGTAGGTTTATTTGAACAGTGAGAGACAGAATAACAACAAAAAAATCCAGAAAATGTTATAAATTGAATTGCATTTTAATGTGTGAAATAAGTATTTGACCCCTCTGCAAAACATGACTTAGTACTTGGTGGCAAAACCCTTGTTGGCAATCACAGAGGTCAGACGTTTCTTGAAGTTGGCCACCAGGTTTGCACACATCTCAGGAGGGATTTTGTCCCACTCCTCTTTGCAGATCTTCTCCAAGTCATTAAGGTTTCGAGGCTGACGTTTGGCTACTCGAACCTTCAGCTCGCGCCACAGATTTTCTATGGGATTAAGGTCTGGAGACTGGCTAGGCCACTCCAGGACCTTAATGTGCTTCTTCTTGAGCCACTCCTTTGTTTCCTTGGCCGTGTGTTTTGGGTCATTGTCATGCTGGAATATCCATCCACAACCCATTTTCAATGCCCTGGCTGAGGGAAGGAGGTTCTCACCCAAGATTTGACGGTACATGGCCCGTCCATCGTCCCTTTGATGCAGTGAAGTTGTCCTGTCCCCTTAGCAGAAAAACACCCCCAAAGCATAATGTTTCCACCTCCATGTTTGACGGTGGGGATGGTTTTCTTGGGGTCATAGGCAGCATTCCTCCTACTCCAAACACGGCGAGTTGAGTTGATAACAAAGAGCTCCATTTTGATCACTTTCACCCAGTTCTCCTCTGAATCATTCAGATGTTCATTGGCAAACTTCAGACGGGCATGTATATGTGCTTTCTTGAGCAGGGGGACCTTGCGGGCGCTGCAGGATTTCAGTCCTTCACGGCGTAGTGTGTTACCAATTGTTTTCTTGGTGACTATGGTCCCAGTTGCCTTGAGATCATTGACAAGATCTTCCCGTGTAGTTCTGGGCTGATTCCTCACCGTTCTCATGATCATTGCAACTCCACGAGGTGAGATCTTGCATGGAGCCACAGGCCGAGGGAGATTGACAGTTCTTTTGTGTTTCTTCCATTTGTGAATAATCGCACCAACTGTTGTCACCTTCTCACCAAGCTGCTTGGCGATGGTCTTGTAGCCCATTCCAGCCTTGTGTAGGTCTACAATCTTGTCCCTGACATCCTTGGAGAGTTCTTTGGTCTTGGCCATGGTGGAGAGTTTGGAATCTGATTGATTGATTGCTTCTGTGGACAGGTGTCTTTTATACAGGTAACAAACTGAGATTAGGAGCACTCCCTTTCAGAGTGTGATCCTACTTTCAGCTTGTTACCTATATAAAAGACACCTGGGAGCCAGAAATCTTTCTGATTGAGAGGGGGTCAAATACTTATTTCCCTCATTAAAATGCAAATCAATTTATAACATTTTTGACATGCGTTTTTCTGGATTTTTTTGTTGTTATTCTGTCTCTCACTGTTCAAATAAACCTACCATTAAAATTATAGACTGATAATTTCTTTGTCAGTGGGCAAACGTACAAAATCCGCAGGGGATCAAATACTTTTTTCCCCTCACTGTATATTATGATATATTTTGATACATTGAATGTTAATATTGTGAACCTATGTTATACATTTTTTACCTCCTGTTTCAGGAAGTGATGTCACTGAGTACTGCCCCTATATATAGGACCTTCCACCCCCACCAGGGATATGGATGCCTGATGAAAACCTAAGGGTCGAAACGTTGTTATAAATAAATATCACCTGGGAGCATGAGCAGCAGTGTGCAGCGGATTTCCTTTCTGTTTTTCATGCATTATCAACCAAACACAATTCAATATGACTTTTGTAATACGTTAAATAGCCTAAAGTTAAGGCTAATTAATGTAACAGTATTTATTGAAACTTAAAAAGAGTAACACATCCATGGCCACATTGAGGTTACTGTAACTAAAATTTGGATGAAAATGTGGATAGAAATACACTAAATTGACAAAAAATATTTTCATATTATCTTTTAGGCATGTCATATTGACCAAAAACGGAGTAGCCCAAATTGATATGATACTTTTAGCATTCAAATGTATTAATTACTTTTTTCAGTATCAAATAAAAATGTATTGGTTGCGTACACAGTTTTGCAGATGTTATCGCAGGTGCAGCAAAATGCTTAAGTTTTTAGCTCCAACATACTACACCGGGTCTGACGCTCGTCGGATGTGGCAGGGTTTGCAGACTATTACGGATTACAAAGGGAAACCCAGCCGTGAGTTACCCAGTGACACAAACCTCCCAGATAAGCTAAATGCCTTCAATGCTCGCAAACAACACTGAGCCAGGCATGAGAGCCCCTACTGTCCCGGACGACTGTGTGAACTCGCTCTCCGTGGCTGATGTAAGAATTTTAAACAGGTTAACCTCTACGGGATCAGTGTCCCGTATACGGGACGGTTGAGCTAACGTGCGCTAATGTGATTAGCATGACTGTTGTAAGTAACAGCAAACTTTCCAGGACATAGACATGTCTTATATGGGCAGAAAGCTTCAATTCTTGTTAATCTAACTGCACTGTCCAATTTACAGTAGCTATTACAGTGAAAAAAGATCAGGCTATTGTTTGAGGAGAGTGCACAACAACAAAAAACGTATCACAGCAACTGGTTTGATACATTCACCTCTGAAGGTAATGTACTTACATTCAATAATCTTGCTCTGATTTGTCATCCTAAGGGTCCCAGAGATAGAATGTAGCATAGTTTTGTTTGATAAAATCCCTTTTTATATTCAAATGTAGGAACTGGGTTCTACAGTTTGAACCCCTGCTGTCTCTGGCTCCACACCCACCCCGCCCAGCCATCTAGATGTGTGAAAGCTAGTGTATAAGCTAACGATCCATCATGTATGACATTCCTGGGAGTGTGTAAACTTACATTTTATATTACCATATCATTTTTCTATATTCTCTATAGTTATGTACTTGAAAATGTATCAATTGACAAATTAGGCACATTTGCGCAGACTTTATACAAAATAGTCCAGTATTGCAATGCTTCACTGGATCAATCTGAAACTTTTCACACACACTGCTCCCATCTATTGGCAAAAATCTAAATTGCGCCTAAACTGCAATATTATATTGTGGCCTTTATCTTGCATTTCAAAGATGATGGAACAAAACTAAAAATAGAAATATCATGGTACAGCTATATGGACACTCAATCATTACAGGTTTTTTTAATGGTAAATTTAAAAACATATATAATGATAAATAGACTTGAAACTTGTATCTCATTATGGTGTATGGTGAAATAAGTATAGCCAGTTATAATTGTAATGGCTTAGCTGATAATAACAAAAGAAGAACAATATTTACATGGCTCAAAGAGAAGGAATATAATATATATTGTTTACAGGAAACTCATTCAACAATTCTAGATGAAGTTGCGTGGAAAATACTTCTCCCATGGGCAAAGAAATTCAAAAGGGGTGATGATATTAATTAATAGTAATTCCGATACGAATGTGCAAATTGTCCAAAAATATATGCAAGGTAGATGGATTATTTTAAATATGTTATTGGACAATAAACAGATATGGCTCATTAACATTTACGGACCAAATAATGATGATCCACACTTCTTTGACAATATATATAATAATTGATCAACCCTGCAAGCAATTCAAGACAATATTATTATGGTGGGGGATTATAATACTGTTTTAAATAGCTCAATGGACCGTATAGGAAATCACACCACAAACAATCACCCACATGATCTTAAGGAAATCGTGAATGTCATGGATACATTAGAACTAGTAGATATATGGAGGCTTAAATATCCTGATCTAGTGAGATATACATGGCGGAGACTCAATCAAGATAGTCGTCTTGACTTCTTTCTTATCTCATTCTCGTTGGCACCAAAAGTTTAAAAAGTGTTGATAGGGGACAGAATGCGGTCGGACCATCATATAATTGGCATATACATTACTCTTACTGAATTTCCACGTGGGCGAGGATATTGGAAATTTAATCAAAGCCTATTGGATGATCATTTATTTTTTAACTAGAACAATGGAATTTATAACTGACTTTTTCCGACATAACATAGGTACAGCAAATCCCCTTATTGTATGGGACACCTTTAAATGTGCCTTTAGAGGCCATGCAATTCAGTACTCATCTCGAAAACAAAAGCAATTTAGGTCAAAAGAGTTTATACTAACAAAGGAAATAGAAAGTCTAACAGAACAGATAGATGGCAATAAAAACAGAAAAATTACAGAGGATAAACTTCTGGATGCAATTAAAGACTTTAAGTCTGGGAAAACTCCAGGGTTGGATGGCATACCAGTCGAAGTATACCAAACCTTTTTTGATATACTAAGAGGACCGCTATTAGCATGTTTTAACCACTCCTATGTAAATGGTAGATTATCTGACACTCAATAAGAAGGTCTGATCTCATTATTACTGAAACAGGATACAAGTGGAAAATATAAAGTTCCAGTCTATTAAAAAAATTGGAGGCCCCTTACACTTCAGTGTTGTGATGCAAAAATTCTAGCAAAATGAATAGCGCATAGAATTAAAAAGGTATTGTCGGATATTATTCATTCTAATCAGACAGGTTTTTTTACATGGAAGATACATTGGAGATAATATAAGGCAAGTATTGGAAACAATAGAACATTATGGAAAATCAGAGAAACCAGGCCTGCTATTCATAGCAGACTTCGAAAAGGCATTTGAAGTCTGCTGGGGTTTATATATAAGTATGACTGGGGTTTATATATAAATGCCTGGAGCATTTCAATTTTGGTGAATCTCTTGTAAAATGGGACAAAATCATGTATAGTAACCCTAGGTGTAAAATAGTAAATAATGGCTATTTCTCAGAAAGTTTTAAACTGTCAAGAGGAGTGAAAGAAGGTTGTCCACTATCGGCATATCTATTTATTGTGGCCATCGAAATGTTAGCTATTAAAATCAGATCCAACAATAATATCAGGGGATTAGAAATCCAGGGCTTAAAAACAAAGGTGTCATTGTACGCTGATGATTCATGTTTTCTTTTAAATCCACAACTAGAATCACTCCACAGCCTCATAGAGGATCTAGATACATTTTCTAACCTCTCTGGATTACAACCAAATTATGACAAATGTACTATATTACGTATTGGATCAATAAAAAATACAATTTTTACATTGCCATGTAGTTTACCAATAAAATGGTCTGATGGTGGTGTGGATATACTCGGAATACATATCCCAAAGGAAATAAATGATCTCACTTCAATAAATTATAATAGAAAGTTAGCAAAAATAGATAAGATCTTGCTACCATGGAAAGGTGG